>NC_069500.1:1099622395-1099639895 GCF_027579735.1 Bombina bombina
GTCTCCTAAGCTTAGATTCAAATAAATATAACAAGAGAACAAAGAAAAAATTATAATAGGAGTAAATTAGAAAGTTGCTTAAAATTGCATGCTCTATCTGAATCATGAACGTTTAATTTTGACTAGAATATTCCTTTAATGTGATTATTATAATCAATAGAGCTTTTTGTAAAATGGCACAAATTATGTTGTGTCTCTTTAATTTAAATTGTGTTCCTTTCAAAAACAAAATGCCTAATTTAAAATGATTAAAAAGAATGATCAGGCCTGTGCAACCATATTTATACTGTGAAGGAAAGTTAGACAAACAACTTTTAATTGACATATCTGATGTATAATACAGAGTTAAATCTCATACAAACAGTAAAACAAATGGATTTAAAAAATCTAACTGCTCTTTAATAATTATTATTGTTATTAGCCCTTTGTTTTTAATAATAAAATCAAATGAGTTCCATGTTTAAAGGATATTCTTATAGTCACCACTTCTCTATTCTTTTTGTTAGCTATTTCCAGTCCAGGGGTTTTATGATTTTAATAGTTCTTCTTAATTATTTATTAAAAATAATTATGGATTTCTCCTACATACTGTAAAGTGCAAGATATTATACTATGTGCAGTAGACATTTGTTTAAAGGGATAGTAAAGTCCATATTAAACTTTCATGATTCAGATAGGGCATGTCATTTTAAACAACTTTCTAATTTACTTTTATCATCACATTTGCTTTGTTCTCTTGGTATTCTTAGTTAAAAGCTAAACCTAGTTCGGCTCATATGCTAATTTCAAAGCCCTTGAAGGCCACCACTAATATGAATGCATTTGACAGTTTTTCACAGCTAGATGGCGTTAGTTCATGTGTTTCATATAGATAACATTGTGCTCACGCCCGTGAAGTTATTTAAGAGTCAGCACTAATTGCCTGAAACATATGTCTGTCAAAAGATCTGAGATAAGGGGGCAGTCTGCAGAAGCTTAGATACAAGGTAATTAGAGGTAAAGAGTATATTTCTATAACAGTGTTGGTTATGCAAAACTGGGACATGGTAAATAAAGGATTTGTCTATCTTTTTAAACAATAACATTTTTGGTGTTTACTATCCCTTTATGATCTAAAAGTAAAATCACAGTCAACAGCACATATAAATTTGTCTCAATTCATCCAAACTAGTAAACAATGTACAATGTTCTATCCAACAGGTGACTGCAGCCTCACTCCCTACTACCTATATATAACATCAATAACTCCTCTCACAAATGCCCTCTGTAGTTGCATAGTCCTTCCTATTTTTACCTTTGTGCATACTGGTCATCTCTGACTCAATGGTAACCCCTCGCCAAATTTTTAAGAGCGTGGATCTCCATGGTTTAGTCATAAAACTCTGAACATACAATCACAGCCAATCTTTTCATATGCAGGGCTGGTGATGTAAGGCAGAACCCAAATTCAAGGGTAGTCAAATTCTTTAAAATGAGTCTAACTGAGACAAGGCTTAATGCTAAGATAAAAATAGCATTATATGTGCCTAGTGCCTCCTAATAATGTCTTGGATAAACAAGTATTTTGTTTCACCTTCTATGTTTTTTAAGGAAGTATATTTAACGTGAAAAATGAAGGTTTCATTCCTTTATTGTCTATTATGAATTGCTCATTCAAAAGCAGACACAAGATTTTCATGCTTAACAATGCAGGAAAGTGCTTTCATTGCAGCTTAAAAGAGGTGAATAGACTGTGAGTTACAGATTGTTTTGCCTGTAGGTTACATTTGCATATAAGGCTTGATGGTGGATTTTTTGCATATTTAAACTCATCAATGAAATAAATAAAAAAAAACAGCTGTGACTCATGGATCAGATCCATATTTTTCAAAACAAATTGCAGTATGTTACATTACAATATTTAGAAATTTATACAAAACGTAATGTGGATAATATTCAAATATTCTAATCATATTCAAAGGTTAATACATAAGTGTAATATATATAAAAAACTTAAAGGGACATGTTACTCAACATAAATTTTCCTTTATCACTGATACAATTTATTTGAATAAAAATAACTCACCTACTTCATCTGCTAGCTGGAAAAACTGATTACATATTTTGCGATCTGTTTACAATGACTACAACTTGCTCAGTTCCCTGAAAGTGATTCTTCCCACCGTTGCTTACTTATCATGGAAGTCGCTCAAATAACCAAAGTTATTAGAAACAAAATCCCACAACAGGTGAACCTTAATGTGTCAAGGTCTGTAAATGATTGGAAAATGTAAAGCTTCAATTGGCGAGATTATGCAAATGTATCATTCTGCTCACCCAATAACAAGAGAACACACAACCCACATCACTTAAAAGGTGTCAGAAATGTCACATTTTTGAGAAAATGACTGGGACAAGTTGTTGTGCTATACTCTGCTGATCTTCAAGTAATTATCATGGCTCCTGGAAGCCCAGAATGGCAGAAAAGTGGAGAGGATTAATAAGTTTCAACATTACGGGGATTGTGATGTTAAAATTCCTCATTATCCACTCCCAGTTGAAAGCGTTAAATCCATAACTGGGTAGAAAGTCTCTTTTAATTTGCCTATGTCTTCTTACAAGGAGCACTGGTGCTCTTATATATTTACAAATCCTTCTACTGTGTCTATGTAAATGCTGAAAGAAACAGTAAGATCTTCATGGTAGAGCTTTTATGATCAACATAATTGTAAAGTAAATTATGTTAACTATATTGTTATTTCTTTAAACATCACTGTGATAATACTTCATTTGACATTTCAGATGCCTGCCTGAGCCCCTAATTGATTTCTATTGTGTCTAACACCACACAGATAGCTTGTGTTTTTAACAGATCTAGAAGCGGATAACCCATGGATGTGTTGAATATATTAATGATAAAAAACTGCATATTAGCTGGCAGAAAAAGGCTTATTCACTATAAAAGATTGCAATCTATATAAAGTGAATCATGCCCATGCAGAGTGCTATCATTTTTAATAAAGATAACTTGTTAACTTTAAAGGAATATCTGCACCCACATTTTAACTTGAGAGAACCAGCTTTTTAAATAGGGCATTTTGCTTTGTTGTGGTTACAATGAGATTTCAGTGATTTCACTAGATTTTTAACTAAACATCCTAGGACTGAAGAGAAAATAAAGTGTCATGCTTGGACATATCAGATCCACTCTTGTTTCACTTAGACAAACCTCCTGATTGGAAACGTCAATACACTTTACAACAGGGTGTGGTTACTGGGAATTTTGTTCTTTATAGAAAATATACATTGAACTTTTAAACAGGGATGGCCATTTGCAACCGTAAGTTAAATAATGTAGGCACAACTACTTTGAAACACATTGTCGTGACCCTGTTTCTACTTAGTGTGCATGGAGTCCCTTATAAAAACCCAGTCACAAAGGTACAATTTTGTTTCAAGGCAGATCCAATGTTGCAAGGGAGCGGGTTTCAGGTCCTATCCATACAATTCCATAGTCATCATCTGGTTTTCAAATCACACCAAAATAAAAACAGTGCTATAACAAGCAATAGATCCAAATATTTTTTTTAATAAAACAATATTTGTCAAAGTTTAAAAATGACCATATAGTGATAGAAAAATGGTGCACAGTCTGCCCATCATGACATACAAGATGCGTTCTTGTTTTAGCAATGAGGTGGATGGATTACAGTAGGTTCCTATGAAAGTCATAATTGCTCTATCCCATTTTGAAACCTGGTTTTGAAGACACCAGTACTGTTAGTGACAACCACAACAGTGCAAGTGTGACAAATATTAAAAATAAAAATTAAAAAACACACCATTTATAGATGTTGGAGTCCTTAAGTAATTTTGTCCTGCAGATCCCCTTAGCTGCACAGGATATCACATATACAATACATATACATATGAATATAAACCTTTATAAATGTCTTCCCTGACCACTGTATGCATCTTCTACAAGCAAGGATGAATATAGTTTTCATGAATCAATGTCATGTATGTCAGTCAGTTTTTCACATGTGCAAGATACTAGACTGTTTCCAAAAAGCCATGAAATAGTTGCAAAGATGTTCAAAGTGCTCTTTTGAGGACATTGAGATGTCAAATTTAAAAAAATCTAAACTAGTCTCAAAACGGTATTGAAAAGTCACTTGAGAATGAATAGTGATCGCTGAGAACTTTTTGGTCCCATAGGAAAAACAGGGTTTTAGCAATGATCCAAAAACACATTTGCAAGTGATGCAAAGCGCTAAAAATGTACTATTGGGAATGAGTTGAATCGAAAAGGGGCCTTTTTAGTAACAAAAAGACTGAAATTGCATTTGAATACTGATTTCCAATTCATAAACTTCCATTTGAATGATATTTTTTTAATTGTAATAATATATTTGATACAGGGTAAAATAACATTAATGCATTTACATTTTGAAAATAAGCATTTTTTCAATACATATTTCTTTAAGCAAAAGTGCTTCTATGAAATATTATGACAATTTCAGTGATAGCATTTGCTTTGCACAGAGCATATGTACATATGACCCGTGCATCATTTGGAATGTCTAAAAAAAAAAAAAAAAGACAAAAATCATTTGAAACGATCATCTGAACTGCATACAATGTTCTTGTTTGTGCTGTATACTATCCTACACTAAAATAACTAAGATCAGCACCACACTAAAACAAGAAAGTCCTATAAAACTTGTTTGTTGAAAGAAATCTTGGCCATATGTTTTTGTTGTGTGTGTACCACAAATGGCTAAATCCAACAGTAAGTCGGATGTCGGATTTAGCCATTTGTGGCACCCACACAACAAAAACATATGGCCTATACAAAATGCTTGGCCACTGCAAGACCAGTTTGACACAGCAATGGTTAGGAATATGTAGATATATTTGAATGCAAAGTATAAACTTAATTAAGCTCTACTTTATTTGACTAAACTATGTATAATAGTTTAAATAGAAAAACTCATTCAGAAAATTTTATTTTTATTTTTGCGCACATAAACTTGACAGGAGTACAATAATTATTCATGTGCCCTAACCTGACATGGGTTATATTAAGTATTTTATATATTTATTAAATATAAAATATTGAAAAATTTTAATAATTAAAGGGACACTGAACCCAAATTTTTTCTTTCGTGATTCAGATAGAGCATGCAATTTTAAGAAAATTTCAAATTTACTCCTATTATCAAATTTTCTTCATTCTCTTGGTATGTTTATTTGAAATGCAAGAATGTAAGTTTAGATGCCGGCCCATATTTGGTGAACAACCTGGGTTGTCCTTGCTGATTGGTGGATAAATTGATCCACCAATAAAAAAAAGTGCTGTCCAGAGTACTGAACCAAAATACAAACCTTAGATGCCTTCTTTTTCAAATAAAGATAGCAAGAGAATGAAGAAAAATTGATAATAGGAGTAAATTAGAAAATTGCTTATAATTGCATGCTCTATTTTAATCACAAAATAAAACATGTGGGTTCAGTGTCCCTTTAATGTAAATAATTATAAAAGATTTTCTTAAAAATTTCTAAAAAAAAAATCACTTGAGCATATATGTGTATTTTACAGTTAATATAATAATTATTGATAATTATTATTTTTTCAATATTTTAAATGTAATATTAACATAATGTGCATTACGATAACTAATTCTTCATTTGTGCTTCCCTGACACCGTTAGACCTATTGTTAGACCTACAGTGCACAAACCCGAAGCGTGTTATGCATATTTTACATTCCAATGTTCTTCACATACACCTAGATTACAAGTTGTGCGTTCGTGTTTTAATGCTGAAAAAATGGTAATTTCAGCGTTTAAAACAGCACTGCAGCCATTACAAGTCTTGTCGGTATAGCTGTACCACAAGCCTTTTAGCCTGTAACGCCATGTCAGTCCGCACACGTAAAAATTACGTTTTTTCATGGGACTTCAATAGCGCAGCCATTCTGAGTTTTGCGGTGAGGCTAAAAAGCTTGCATTACACCCTATAACGACAAGATCCGTACCGCCATCTGAGAGCAGTAGTTATGAGTTTTACACAACAAAACTGTCACATAAAACTCATAACTAAACTGTCACAAACTACACTAAACACCAATAAACTACCTATTAACCCCTAAACCAAGGCCCTCCCACATCACTAACACTATATTAAAGTTATTAACTCCTAATCTGCCGCTCCTGACATCTCCACAACTAATAAAATGTATTAACCCCTATTCCGCCGCTCCCCGACATCGTCACCACTATACTAAAGTTATTAACCTCTAAACTGCCGTCTTCCCGCATTTAAATATTATTAACCCCTAATCTGCCGTCTGCCCACATCTTCCCACTATACAAAATTTATTAAGCCCTACACTGCCGCCACTATAATAAACCTATTAACCCCTAAACCGCAAGCCCCCACAACAAAATATACTAAATTAAACTATTAACCCCTAAACTGAAAGCCCCCCACATCGCAATAAACTAATTTAAACGAGTAACCCCTAAACCTAATGCCCCCCTAACTTTATATTAAAATTACAATTTCCTTATCTTAAATTAAATTAAAACTTACCTGTCAAATTAAAAAAACTAAGTTTCAACTAACAATTAAACTAATATAATTATTAAACTAAAACTAAACTAACTACCAATTAAATAAAACTAAAATACACATTAAAAAAATCCTAACACTACTCTAAAAATTGCAAAGTATCTAATTACAAAAAAAAGACTAAATTACAAAAAATGACAAACACTAAATTACAAAAATAACAAATGAAATTATCAAAAATAAAAAAGAATTACACCTAATCTAATAGCCCTATAAAAATAAAAAGCCCACCCAAAATAAAAAAACCCTAGCCTTCAATAAACCACCAATAGCCCTTAAAAGGGCATTTTGTAGGGCATTGCCCTAAAGGGACACTGAACCAAATTTTTTTCTTTTGTGATTCAGATAGAGCATGCAATTTTAAGCAACTTTCTAATTTACCCCTATTATCAATTTTTCTCATTCTCTTGCTATCTTTATTTGAAAAAGAAGGCATCTAAGCTTTTTTTCTCGGTTCAGAACTCTGGGACAGTACTTTTTTATTGATGGATGAATGTATCCACCAATCAGCAAGGACAACCAGGTTGTTCACCAAAAATGGGCCGGCATCTAAACTTACATTCTTGCATTTCAAATAAAGTTACCAAGAGAATAAAGAAAAATTGATAATAGGAGTAAATTAGAAAGTTGCTTAAAATGTCATGATCTATCTTAATCACAAAAGAAAAATTGGGTTCAGTGTCCCTTAAATGGACAGTAAACCCTAATTTTTCTTTCATGATTCAGATAGAGAATACCATTTAAAACAACTTTCTAATTAACTTCTATTATCTAATTTGCTTCATTCTCTTGATATTCTGTCCTGAAAAGCATATCTAGATAGGCACAGTAGCTGCTTATTGGTGGCTGCACATAGATGCCTCATGTGATTGGCTCACCCATGTGCATTGCTATTTCTTTAATAAAGGATATCTAAATATTGAAGCACATTAGATAATAGAAGTAAATTGGAATGTTGTTTAAAATTGTATTCTCTGTCTGAATCATGAAAGATTTTTTGGGGGTTTAATGTCCCTTTAAGTTAAACAGCTCTTTTACCCTTTAAAAAAAATACAAAGATCCCCCCAACAGTAAAACCTGCCACCCAACCAACCCCCAAAATAAAAAAAAAATAACTCTAACAAAAACCTAAGCTACCCATTGCCCTGGAAAGGGGCATTTGTATGGGCATTGCCCTTAAAAGTGCAAAGATATGTTTAATTCATGATAATTTTTTTATTCTCTCATCCTTAATAATTTTCTTTTAAATGCCATTCAGGAGTGACAATGCAATTTATGAAGAGTTTTTTCTTTTTTTAACAACATACATTCCTACATTTTTTTTTTTTAAAGTCTTAATCACACATTACAAAATAATTAATCACCTTTCTTTAAATGTTTTCAATGTGTGATAACTACTAGTAAATACTATCAAATTAGAATAATTTATGCGATAAATAGATGCATTTAGTTACATCAAGTTTCTCATTAAGTATATATTGAAATTAAAGTGAATTGATATTCTGCTGCCAGTTATGGCTTTAGGCCCTAGAGGGCATCATCTTAAATGACTGTTCCTTGTCCAAAATGACAAGTAAATTGAAATACCCAGGCTCATTCTAAATGAGGCTTTTTAATTATTTTTTTATTTTCCAGCAAGAGTGATTTAAAGACATTCTAATGTCTGATTTGTCAAAGTTACTAGAAGACTGCAGGTTAATTCAACCACAGATCAAATTATTACATTCATCATTACCTAGACACTATAAAATTATTATGTTCTAACTTTATTAACTGCTATATTTTAGTAGTTGATAACCTATGCATAAGGGCTACAGGAAATTACTTTAAATCAAAAATATATTCACATTTACTGTTTCTGCAGTAGTCGTTCAATCACCTTAGACAAAATGGAATATCAGTCACAGGTGGAACTGTAAAATCCTGTGAAGGGAATAAATCTGAAAGTAAATTACTTTAATTATGTTAAGCCATAACTCTTTCACTTTAATTCTATAGCAAAAATCTAAAACTAGAAAATATGAATGGTGCTTGATAAAAAACTGTATAAACTCTAATTTATTTCCAAGAAACTATACTCCTCGGAAAAATAATTCTTAAAACTGCATCATTATTTTGTGAATTCCAAGGTATAATTGCTTTAATGTCATGTTTTTTTTATTTATTTTAATGAAAATTTCTACTTTTTTTATTTAGTCAAACCTTGTCACAACCCTGAGATTATGAGTGACTGATAGAGCAAGATTTCAAGTTGCCCCTAATGAGGGAAGTTCGATATAAGGTATTGGACTTTGGGTAACAAGATCCTGATTGCTTAGTAAGATCTTTAAGAGAAAACCATTTAATCATTGTTTTAAAGACAGGGGGATAACTAGCAGGGTCTCAGAGATCTCCCTTAAGACTGGGTTCATACCCCCAGGAGGCCCTTCTGACCAGTAAACCAGTTGTAGTGTTGCTATAGGGGGGCCAAAGCTTCTTCTATCTGGCCCCTCTTTGTGCCCCCTTGCCAAAAAGGGCTCACATTGTAAGGAAAGCATCTAGATTTAATTTTACAAATGGTGGCAGGGTTTCCAAGATGGTCACACTAGTGTTGCTGTACAGAACAATCTGCCACCACATTTGTACAGAAAGAGCATATCCTCTAGTGTAAACTTACCAATGGGAAAAATGACTAATATTTACAGAAAAGTAGTTCTTGTTTCTGAGAAAACTGCTAACTGGCCTTGGCAGCCTTGCAGTCCAATGGTCTATTGAGATATTCAAAGAAAAGGGGTGTGTCCGAGTAATTCTGGCGAGCGGCAATGTCTCTCACATAGAATTGTCACCACCTGCATCCCTGCTTGATTGCATTTTGATGCAGCAGGGCCCTGTTTCAAGTGTAAAGTAAAATTAGTTACAGTGTAGGCACACTTCAAATATTGCCATGGGAACCTAAGTTTTATTACACCTACAGGTCTGCTACCCTCCTTGCAACCTGCACTTCCCTGATTCGAACATATTGATTTTGGGTCAATGTGTCCGAATCAAAGTGCAGGCTATTTCCACTAACTCACCTCGTTACAAGTATTTTTTTTTTTATTTTTTTTAAAGAATATATTATAGAGGTTATTGAAAGGTACAACATATAAAGGATGTCCTTTCAGAAAAATAGTAGGTGTACAAGTTAGTTGTAATAAAATATAAACAAATAAATACAAAAGCTGTAGATCAAAAAATTGCTTCTGAAATGTATACATTAGATTCGCTTGAAAGAACATAGTAAATACATTTTTAATAATATTATAAATTCCTCCAAAACTGTAGATGGCCACTCTTAGACCCCAAAAAGCATAAATAACCTGGAGGAGGAAATCTAGCAAATGAGATGGTCACTCCTTGGACCTTAGAACAATATGGGGACTCTTTAGTGACAGTTAGAGCTAAGAGGACAATCATACAGACCTCCTATGCCCTCAAAGGCTGATAATAGACTAAGGAATTGCTGGAGAGATTGCTGGGGGTAGATTAGCTATGTTTACAGTCACTCTTGGTCCTGAGAAAACGTAAATAAAAGGATTGTATAGTAAACATTATTATTCTGGAGGAGGACTACTATAGTGAGGCGAGCCTCTTAGAAAATATAAATATAAGTCAAAGATAAAGACAATATTATAATCCTGAAGTTAAATGATAAACTGTCTTAACATAAAGTACAATTACCAATAAGCTAATTGTTGCGTACCTAGGGTCAATGTGTCCTATTGTGTTCCACAGTCTTGGCCACTGACCAAAGAACAAGAACTAATGCAGACAACAGTAAGAGAAGTAAGGTAGAATAAAACAATAATGTACTTTATCTCTCAGCATTAGACAGTTAGTTAGAAACTACTAAATTATAATATTGTATTGAGAGTGCTCATGAGTTCCCTTTACCATTATGATTATCAAAAATATATAATCCATACTAGTGAATATAAATCTACCCAATAATAAAAAACACACTGTCAATTCCATCTACCTGCTTGAAAGAGAATTCATGCAAGTAGAATGTACACATCAAGTTGATAATAGGCAATCTCTCAGCTTCTAAAACTAGTATTATAACAAGGCCAATCACTTCAACCACCTCCTAGACCAGGTATACATAATAAAGACTCCTGTAGTTAATTATATACTCAAATCATTTAGTGAGACAATACGTTAGAATACCTAATTAGGAAGTCATATATATTATGATGCAAAGTTGGAGCATGTCAATCATAGGTTGTTACCCCTTTATTTAAGATGTGAGTAATGTACCCATAATATCATCAGACATAAGTCAAAATTGTTTGTGGTATATATAAGAAGAAATTATATAGTTCAGTTTCACCTTGGAGATGTATATGCAAGATTTAATGCAGGCCACTCTTAACCCCCTCTGGCCACAGCCAAAACATAACACAGACTATTGCTCTGAAAAGGTGAGTTACTCATTATCAGTTTTATCCAGAATAATAAGCTTGAAGCCCAACACATCGCCACTAGTTGCTCCTCACAATGCCCCGGGTAGAGTCTGATGCTTCCTTGCAACCTCAGTAATTTAGCTCTTCTGATCCACTGTTCTTCAGATAGTAATGAAGTCCCAGCCACCTCTCCAGAAATAAGGCACAGTAGTCTCTACTTGAGCCACGAGCGGCTGGGTGTCAGGTGTTGTCTCTTGTGCTATAGGTGACTGTTCTTCTGTACTTGTCTCTCAGTGTCAGTTAAACAGCCCTGCATATATTCAGGCTCTACTGGAGTGCAGAATTATTAGGCAAATGACGTATTTTGACCACATCATCCTCTTTATGCATGTTGTCTTACTCCAAGCTGTATAGGCTCGAAAGCCTACTACCAATTAAGCATATTAGGTGATGTGCATCTCTGTAATGAGAAGGGGTGTGGTCTAATGACATCAACACCCTATATCAGGTGTGCATAATTATTAGGCAACTTCCTTTCCTTTGGCAAAATGGTCAAAAGAAGGACTTGACAGCTCAGAAAAGTCAAAATAGTGAGATATCTTGCAGAGGGATGCAGCACTCATAAAATTGCAAAGCTTCTGTAAGCGTGATTCATCGAACAATCAAGCGTTTCATTCAAAATAGTCAACATGGTCGCAAGAAGCGTGTGGAAAAACCAAGGCGCAAAATAACTGCCCATGAACTGAGAAAAGTCAAGGCGTGCAGCTGCCAAGATGCCACTTGCCACCAGTTTGGCCATATTTCAGAGCTGCAACATCACTGGAGTGCCCAAAAGCACAAGGTGTGCAATACTCAGAGACATGGCCAAGGTAAGAAAGGCTGAAAGACGACACCACTGAACAAGACACACAAGCTGAAAAGTCAAGACTGGGCCAAGAAATATCTCAAGACTGATTTTTCTAAGGTTTTATGGACTGATGAAATGAGAGTGAGTCTTGATGGGCCAGATGGATGGGCCCGTGGCTGGATTGGTAAAGGGCAGAGAGCTCCAGTCTGACTCAGACGCCAGCAAGGTGGAGGTGGAGTACTGGTTTGGGCTGGTATCATCAAAGATGAGCTTGTGGGGCCTTTTCGGGTTGAGGATGGAGTCAAGCTCAACTCCCAGTCCTACTGCCAGTTTCTGGAAGACACCTTCTTCAAGCAGTGGTACAGGAAGAAGTCTGCATCCTTCAAGAAAAACATGATTTTCATGCAGGACAATGCTCCATCACACGCGTCCAAGTACTCCACAGCGTGGCTGGCAAGAAAGGGTATAAAAGAAGAAAATCTAATGACATGGCCTCCTTGTTCACCTGATCTGAACCCCATTGAGAACCTGTGGTCCATCATCAAATGTGAGATTTACAAGGAGGGAAAACAGTACACCTCTCTGAACAGTGTCTGGGAGGCTGTGGTTGCTGCTGCCACACAATGTTGATGGTGAACAGATCAAAACACTGACAGAATCCATGGATGGCAGGCTTTTGAGTTTCCTTGCAAAGAAAGGTGGCTATATTGGTCACTGATTTGTTTTTGTTTGTTTTTTTTGAATGTCAGAAATGTATATTTGTGAATGTTGAGATGTTATATTGGTTTCACTGGTAAAAATAAATCATTGAAATGGGCATATATTTGTTTTTTGTTAAGTTGCCTAATAATATGCACAATAATAGTCACCTGCACACACAGATATCCCCCTAAAATAGCTATAACTAAAACAAACTAAAAACTACTTCCAAACTATTCAGCTTTGATATTAATGAGTTTTTTGGGTTCATTGAGAACATGGTTGTTGTTCAATAATAAAATTAATCCTCAAAAATACAACTTGCCTAATAATTCTGCACTCCCTGTATGAGTGAGCTTAAAACCTCAGACTGCTTGTCGCTGCTTTGCTTCTCAGCGTTATTTCCAATGCCATATTGGGCTCTGTATACTGCTACTCTGTACACTGGTTTATTGCTGTCTTCATGAGCTGATCAAATCTATATTGTATTCGATGCTCAAAGTTGGTTAACAAGGATCGCACTTTTAAGTATAGTTCTCCTCCATTTTCCAATAGTTATCTCTAAGTAGACAAAGCAAATAACACCTAGCACTGCCTCTTCTATCTACAAATAATTACTAGTATAGATTGCACATAATAGTTACAGAAAATCAAATCAGGCATTGTATATACTCAAACATAGAAAATGTACCGTCCTCTTATAAGTATACCGTATCCTTAAAGGTAAATGGAGTGAGGTTTAAGGACTTTTTATGCCTTTTAGAAAAATATTATTCAGGATGTTGAATCGTTAGAGATATTAGTTCTGCTGTAAATAGGTATTTTATGATCTGGTGATCTTGCTGCTTCTCATCACAAAATGACCCAATCACCATTTAATGCAAAGAACTGAAAATAAAAAGTAGGGGAAGCGCAACACAGAATCTATGTGCAGAGTTAAAAGAAATGTTTTAAAGCCCCAAAAGCACATAACAGTGGCTACTCATAAGATGTATGATAAAACACACTCATCAGAAATTTCCACAGTCAGATAGTCGTGAATTTGTAAGATTGTCCACAGACGGCTTCTCATATCCCCCAGATGTATTCGGTCATTTCCAATTGTTCCTATTGTAAAAAGCAGTTCTGACAAGTAAGATAAGACAGCAAACTCGCCCCAAGACAAATGATACACAACAGTGAACCAGAGTGTGATTCTGCGCTGGGCTTGTGGCGATAAAATTCACAAACAACCCTCGGCTAGCAATAACACACAAAATCCAGTTCAAGTGTCTAAGCCTCAAAGGGGGTGAAGGATAATGTATAACTTAGCTACTCCTTAGTTACTCACCTCAACATATGTTTCGTTCCATACACGTTGGAACTTTGAACTACATCGCCTTATATACATATCTTAATCTTAATTACATACTTTGCACCTGTGCATTATGATGCTAACCATGCCATGTGTGTGTGGGGGTCAATTATGATAGGTGTCGCAAGAGTGACGTCATCATGTGGTGCGATCGACTCCCACCATGTGACTGTAGAAAATAGCTTGATTTTGACAGCTGTCAACTCGTGTGTATCTTTTCGCCTTATCGTGTATAGCAGAAACAAAACTAGTAATGAAATACAATATTTGCAGGCACATTTAGGAGGTGCAATTTCCTATAATGAAACACCAACCGTGCAATATCAATTAATCTATTTACACAGCCTAAATATTAAAAGAAAATAATAAGACTATATTCCATGTATACTTTTAGTTTAAATATATATCTTCAATGACTGAGGGAGTATGGTAGAGAAAGGTCCGACGGAGGTATCTTACAGATTTTTTAAACAATCCATTATATGTAACAGAATATATATATATTTATACATGAAGTCCATAATTTTTGATAGCCGTATGTGGGCAAGTGACCTGGTTGTCAAACTTAGTCCAATGTGTTAAAGATTCAAGATTTACCAGAGAAAGGGCTAAAGTCCAGTATGGTATTCAGGCCTCTGGGTGCCACTGTATCCAATAGATATATCCATTTTGATTCCATACGCAACAGCTTCTGTGCCCTATTACCTCCTCTCTGTAGAGGGGTTATGTGATCAATTAACAGTGTTCTCAGGCTCGCCAGGCTATGTTTATATTGAGGAAAATGACGTGCCACATGCTGTTCTAAATCTCCTTCTTTTATAGCTTCCCTAATGGCAAATCTATGATTCACCATGCTGTCAAGATTTAAAGCATTATTTGCCACTTTCTTCACCTGATATTTGATGACCTTTGACCCTAATATCTAACGGCGCACACTCCAATACGTCAATCAGACGAAACTGGTAAATACATCAATCGAATGAAACTGGGAAAAGTGGCCACCGGCTGCTCCTGTGTGTGGAACACGTAAGCTGGTTCCTGAAGCAGTGAAATAAAAGCCGTACTACGGAAAAAGCCTTACTGTAAAGGACACCCAATAACCGATTCAGTTGTAAATGTGGTAACATCTACATACCACCAAAAGATTCCTCAAAAGGTATTTCACTTAAAGTTTTCCTTTCAGTCATCCTCGGGTAAACAGAAGGATTCCAATAGGAGTTTCATTGTTAAATTCCTCCTATTTTACCAGGTACTCTTTATAATGTACCTCCCTTAGAGGTGATATACTTATATACACCCAAACTTTTCTCCTTGGTATCATTGTTATTATGGACAGAACTATATGACATTCATTCTTAGCTAGCTAATTGGCCACAGCATTTTAGCTTGTCTGGGGAGACATCTCCTTTTTATAAATTTTAAATAAATTGTTAATCACTTAATACTGATATTGTATTTGTGCCTTATACTTTGTTCGCTTAAATATTAATTGTACTTAAGCATAATATACCTGACTCCTATTAGAGTTTATTTATATCTGCATTTGAACATAGATTATTAACAATGTCTATCCACCTGGATATATTATAACCAACATCTGTATAGTGAATCTGTTGATACTATATTAGACTATACTTATTATCATTAACCTCCATCTTCTTTAGATCCTATCTTATTAGAGTTTATATAGATGTGTATATGGGCGCTCCATCTCTAAACTATTTACGATATATAGAAGAGCCCCTACCCTAAAAACTGAATAAGTAAAGTGGTTAGGGACAAATTTAAAAGAACTATTGCGCCACTAACCAACTTCTTAGGGCCTAGGTCCACTCGAAATAAAATCTCCAAATGTTGTAGAAAACGATGTCGGAGTGTGTTACTCTATTACACATAGAGCATCTACCTTTACATCATTCACCACCGGGGAAACATTTAAAAACAAAGGATTAATGACTTGCAAATACTCTTTTGTCATATACCTCTTAAACTGCCAATGTGAGGTCCAATATATTGGCCGTACCTGCTGTAAGGTAAAAAAGATGGGGTGAGCATGCACATAATATCAAAATTAACCCAAAAGCCCATAGTGTATCTAGACACTGCCTAAATTTTCATAAAAACAGAAAATCCTATTAAGATTACAGCTATGAGCTGATCCCCAGATCTCATAGTGATGCATTTGGGATGCTCATAAGGATTAAGGAGAGAGTCCTACTGGATTATGAAATTAAAAACACTCAGCCTGATGGTTTAAATGAGAACCTCAATATGGCAGCCTTCACCTGATCACATATACTCACATATCATTTCTGTATATCATTAGCTTACACATCACTTTATTAATAGTTCTATTGCGCTATGTTTTTATAAGAAGTGGACCATATGGATATTGGACCAACCATTTAAACACTATATTGACTTATAACTTTTGGAATAGTTCAAGTAGGAAGTTAATATCCCCCCTTTTTTGAATACCAGATATCACTATTTATCATTTAGTCTTAGTTCATTTACTAAGTCTATACATAGCACTATCTTACACAGTGTCTTATATTTTAGTCATTTATTCTATACTATCATATGGCACATATATCACTTTAAGTTTCTTCACATAGCACATCTTTACGCACAACATCCCATTGTCACATTTCACTTTAGCACGTCTTGATCACATTACGTACTATATATACCTCTTTACATTATTATTTATCATTTATTTATCTTTTATATATATTTTTCTTTTTTTTGATTGCTAGCTTATTTTAGGTAGGATTTTGGCTGTGGTTTTTTATTTTTGGATCATATAGGTACGTCAATATATTAACACTTTAGCCCATATTGGGATCATTAATCTTTACTTTCTGAGGTCCGCTAACTGGTCCTGTTGAGTAACCTATTATGAATTGGCCGAATGCTGTTCTTTCCGGTGACTGGCACTGCTGCCTGTACGATCGAGCTTCATCAACCTGCTGACATTGAGGAAGGTATCAGGCAGTCCTGATTGAGTGGCTAAATGACTAGGCTCTGACGTATCTGCTTCTGTGTCAGAGCGATCTCGGCCCCACCCTCATCCGGCCTCCTCTCTCTTTTGATTGGCCATTTTCGCACACATGCTTCAGTACACGGAGGTGGTGAGGGGGCGGGGTCTGGATGGTGGTGGTGCCATGATTACTCTCAATACTAATAATCGTTTGTAGAGATTTAGGAATTATGTTTCTTGGGAGATTCAGGATCTCATCATGCCATATACAGGCAGGTCTATTTTGCCCATTTCACTCTAGCATACAAATATCAAGTTGAGTTTCTGATGTGTGTGGTGGGGGGTTTAATTAAGCCCTGAGATACCATTCATTTCTAAAATGGGATTCTATACATCACTTCAAAGATAGAGATATTAGATTATATACGTAAGTATAAGTATACACAAGCACAATATACTAACTCTCGACCCTGCGCATTGGCACAAAACACTAATGATATCTATGTTGTTTTCTGTGGGGGAGATTTCATAGATTGTTTTATTTTACATGTATATTTTTTGTTTATCTCTGTTCTGAG
>NC_069500.1:1099644895-1099769895 GCF_027579735.1 Bombina bombina
TCGTGAATCAGTTAGAGCATGCAATTTTAAGCAACTTTCTAATTTACTCCTATTATCAATTTTTATTCGTTCTCTTGCTATCTTTGAAAAAGAAGGCATCTAAGCTTTTTTGGAGGGTTGAGAACTCTGGACAGCAGTTTTTTATTGGTGGATGAATTTATCCACCAGTCAGCAAGGACATCCCAGGTTGTTCACCGAAAAATGGGCTGGAATCTAAACTTACATTCTTGCATTTCAAATAAAGATACCATGAGAATGAAGAAAATTTGATACTAGGAGTTGCTTAAAATGTCATGCTCTCTCTGAATCACAAAAGACAAAATTTGGGTTCAGTGTCCCTTTAAGGCTAAATAACCTGAGTAGCTTTTTTAGTAATAGATAGGTAAGTATGTGCCCCTTGGTATGATAACAGCACTCATCATAAAGAGTATTAGGGGAGTTAATGTTGGGATCCATAGAATGTGAACTTTATATTTAACTACAGGGCTTTACTTGCAGACATTTAATGCCCTCTTCAAAACATAATTTCTGAGCAATTCTATGCTTGTTTCAAATCTTATCAAAGTTTGAAAAGCAGCATTTAATACTGATTTCATACAGACAGAAATTATTTAAGAACTTCCATTGTCCCTTAGCTATTGCTTTATTAAAACACTTGTAATAATAATAGAGACGCAAGTAATAATGCTGAAAGCCTACTGTCAGGAATGATACTTCCTTTGTTATACCTATGACTGCATCAGCTCAGCAGGTTCTCTGTGTGTGCTTTAATGGCTATCACCTGTGTGTGATCTAACTGTCACACTCTCAGCAAGTTTCCATTACCTGCTTTGGGCTTAACAAGTACATTGTCTTGCAGTGAATCATACAAAAGGAGGTTTCATGGTTTTTAACAAATGGCATTACTTTTGGTAATTGCAGCTGTTTATTATAATAAAGATTAGCTACTTTGTCTCTGCAATGAAAGATGTATCATGAGTGCAAGGTAAAAAGTTCTGAGCGAGTGTGGTGAGAAAATTTGACTGCTCAATAAATGAGTATATTGCTTGTCACCTTAGGAGAAGAAACTCGTTTCTGACCCACAGCTAAGCATAAGACTAAATTTAATATAATATACATACAAGTAGATCAAAAAATGAATGCTTATTAATGACTAAGCAGCTAAAGGGATTATTTTATAATATAATATATTTTATTTACATCTATACCCAGTAAAAAAACAATCATAACTGCCTTTGTTGTTAAAAGAAATGCTTGACACAATTAATGTTTCATGGGACATAAAACACAATTTGTTTTCATGATTCATACAGAGTATGCAGTTTTAAGCAACTTTCCAATTTACTTCTATTATCTAATTTGATTCATTCTCTTGGTATCATTTGTTTAAAAGCATACCTAGGTAGGCTCAGGAGCAGAAATGCACAACATAGAGCTAGCTGGTGGCTGCAAATAAATGTCTTTTGTCATTGGTTACCAGAATTTTTTAGCTAGTTCCCAATAGTGCATTACCACTCCTTCAACAAAGGATAACAAAAGAATAAAGAAAAAATAATAATGGAAGTAAATTATAAAATTGCTTAAAATTGTATGATCTTTATTTGAATCATGAAAGAAAAAAATTTGGGTTTTATTTCCCATTAAAGAAGCAAAACTGTAGTCTTTTGGGCTTCATTATAAACATCATAAACAATGCAAATAATAAATCACATTTACTAAACTTCAGAACCTAGCCATTTTTAAACTGTCAATGAACTCAAGCATACAAAATATTATTACGCAAATTCTGTGGGAATACACAAGAACAAAAGGGCGCCTCCTAGTGTAATAGAGTTTTATACAATATACAATCAGACACAATGTAAGACAGGTACTCACAATTAAAATTGGATACTGTTTTTACCTGACTGAGAGCCTGAGAGTCTTTTTGCTTTGGGGAAATGCCCAGTAACGGTGGTGTGCAGGATCCCAGGAACAGTGAGCTGGGACACTGAGAGATCCCAGTCGTTGTTACTAAGCACAAGTGGGTGCTGCAACCATTGTGAGTACCTGTCTTACATTGTGTCTGATTGTATATTGTGTAACACTCTATTACACTAGGAGGCACCCTTTTGATCTTGTGTATTCCCACAAAATTTGCATAATTTTTTCCTATTGGATTGGGAAGGACATCCAAAATGAGAAGGCAGCATCCATGAAAAAATCCAGCAGACTCAACAGACTCTCATATGATAAAAAGGCAAAAGTTTAATAAGGCATCCTCAAATCTGAGTACAAAAAATGGTCATTTTTTGTATGCAGATACATTTAAACATTCCAGGACTATTAATACCTGCATTCTAGCTGCTCGGAATTTGATCCTATCAATTTGGAAGGCCAAGAGGGCCCCGTCTTTTGCAGCCTTCAAGAAAACAATTACACATGCAATCATCCTAGAGAAAATAGCGTTGACCAATTTTTCAGATAAGAAACTGAAAGAGTACTTGCTTAAATGGGAAAAGGTTATTACCTCTTTTACGTTGGAGGTCCAGCTACAATTGGTTGCTGGGCTAAAAAAATCTAATCTATTTACTCTTTGGATTCAAGAAGGGAAACTACCTAATGGGTCTTGGGGGTGGAGCACTGAGGGTGTTTTTTTTTTTTTTTCCCTGTCTTGACCCCTTGATGGTGCTGATAGAGTTTTTAGCACAGCTAAACATTAACTATGACGGAGGGTAGGCGAACACCCACTCCTATGACATGATATTATAGATTACCAAAGTTTTCTGCTTAAAAACGGGGTATAAGAAAAGATGCTATGTAACACTCTGCAGGTTGTTTATGATACTTTGGTTTCCCTTTGCGTTGAATACAGAGCATACATTTTATTTTTTTCATTCTTTCTTTTTTTTTCATTTCCTCAAAACTAGGGGAAAATAGTTTGTGTTCAAGTGTTAACGATTATTTTTGTCTAGTTAGTGTAGTTAAGTTGGAACGTTTTATAAATGTAAAAAAAAGAGAAAACATCAACAGTGTAGACATTTAAATTATTTAGCGGGTCATAATTGAGATCTGATTACAGTATGAGTCTATAATATGAGCATGGGCCTATTGAAACCACAAAATATCTTAATTTGTATTATGACCAATGTATTATCGTTTTTCTTTATTTTCTACCCTGCGTAGTATGATAACATGTTTTGTGTATGTTTGCATTAAATTAAAAAAACAACAAAAAAAAAAACACTGCAACAAAAGATTGAAAGGAACATTTCTGATGCGTAGGTTAAAGTATGAGCTAAATCCACGCAATACGTGGATACTGTGTAAGCTGAATGCCCGGGATATATATAAATATTATGATTACATTAGAATGCATAGACATCCATAAACGTGCAAGGCAGCTAAGTACTGGAGAAACAAAGTCACTTGAAGGGCATCTGCCATTTCGATTGCTCTGGCCCATATAAAGGAAAGTGTGTTTACCAGTGGTAAACCTGCCAGAATGGATATTTAGGGCAAGTATCCTGCTTATTTACCAACTCCGTACAAGCTGCTTGCAATATACTGCAACTTTATAAGGTACCAGGCATACAAAAAAATTATCCAACACTTGATATGTAGTCTATATTAACTCTAGAGGTTACGTCCGTTGATCTATTTTGTAGTTTCTAATCAGCAATATTAATTATTGTGCATATGGTGACTTCTGCACAGTTATTTATTTTTATGGTGGACTAGGCCCTAGGGAACTGTTACCCCCATTACATTCTTACTTTTCTAGATAATGATGTTGCTGTGATTGAAGGCCTTGATCTCAGGTACTTTTGAGAAATATCCCCATATTCATTATTTTGACCAGCTCCATACATTTTCTCCTCTATTTAGAATTTGTGAAGATTTCTAGAGTCACTGTACTATACCTGCACAGTATTTCCTATAAAACTGGCAAGCTTAAACTAGTGTTGCCAAGAATCTCTTTACCACTTTGAGTCCTTGTTTCAAAAGTTGACTTGCATCCTATTAAAGCAGACCTTTAATTTACATTTATGTCTCTGGGATCTGATGTCTTAAGAATTACTCACCCAGAAGACTTTATAATGAGTCTACAAAGAGGAAACTCATGGAAACTTCCTTACTTCCATTATATAGTTTTGACAAAATAAATTAGATTATGGTTTGTCCTATGTGTCATTGGTTCATTTCCCCCATTCTGTAGTCTTTTCATGTTTGCTATATTCAAAGGTTATTTACACAAGGCTATTCTCCTATTATTCACCTTATTTTTTGCCTGCACTTTTCTTCTCTTACCTGCGTATATTATCTATACCTGCCATTGCTTTATACAAATTATCATCTATTAGTTTAATTCAGGGCTCTTTCTCTACCCATTCTTACTTTTGCTACTATATGCCTTTTCACAGCCTTTCTTTATATTCTCTCCTTGCCTGCTACTCATTCCTTCTGGTTATGTTGCACCATCTCTAATGATCACCAGGTAAATAATTTTCTATGTGATTTTTCTTACATTGTAACATTTTATTCCAACCCTATTATTTGATATTCTATCTACTCCACACATTTTCATCTCACAACAAAAGGCACATTACTATTTGTTTCTCTTGTTTCCAGATCCCTATTTTACATCTTATTCTTTCACTCTGACTTTCTTTTTTATGAAAAAAATATATTTCTACGGTCCCAATTCTAAAAACTTTGCTTGGTCAGACGTGGTTTCCACAATGACACTCGTAGCAGCTGCTCTCAGGAAATTCTCCATAAACAAATAGGCTATTGATGTGAGTTATGAGATGTCTTCCATATAAAGTAATGGAGCTCACTGGAAAGGGAAACTTTCCCGGGGAGAGCAAAGTTAGCAGGAAACAGGGGGCACACTCCATTCATTATATTCTGCAACCAATACAAATCTGATTACTATGCTTTATATATATTACATACAGATACATCTTTAGAGATGTATATGTATGCATCTCAATGTTAAAGTCCTTTGCCTGTGATCTCATATGTTTGAGCCCTTCTAACTTTTTTGTTCAAATTTTTTTTGTAATCATTTTTATTAGATTGTGTTATTATAAGTGTAACTATACTTTGTATTTTTTATGTTGTTTGTGACACTTTTTTGTTTCTGCCAAACAGTTAACCAGACCTCTGAGGAAGTGCTAACCTGACAAGCGATAACCTAAATTGCGCTCAATCGATCGCGTTTACTTTCAACATGTTATAAAAGTAACAAACCCGACGCCCGAAAGCACCGGCTATAAACCCTTATCGCTCGTGATCCACTCGTAAACTGGCTCTAAGTGTTTTGAGTATTTTTACACAGTTTCTCCACCTTTCAGTTTTCAGAAAAAAAACTGTGAGATCTACAAGTGGAACATTTTTACATAATTGGCCAGACCTATTGGAGAAATTTTAATTACACCTATTGCAAGATTTCATATGGAATCTCACAAGCCCAGTGAGCTTTAAAAAATCAGGCCCTACATCTTAAAGTAAAGAAGGGGTTACCAAGTGTTTTGGTCAAAATATCATGTAGATATAGTTTTATGGAGCTTTTAAACTGCCTTTGCAGATTTATAAATGCATGAATAAAGGGATGATTTAAGATATTATGCTGCCAGGTCCAAGAATGATATGACTCCCCCAAAACACTGTACACAACCATTAAGACCCAAACATTATAAATTGTCTTAAATATTACACTTCAGTAGATATTTGACATGAGAGCATGCCAATAAGTCATTTTAAAATACCCTATTATCTGGTATATATCCTTACTAGTAACTAATCCTGTCAAATGATTCATGGGTTTCATGGTTCCCCTGAACCAATTATAGAGCCAGTCCTGCATGAAAATTAATTGCACATACAACAACTTATGACTGCACATCTGTGTTTAGAAAGTACATTATAAACAAGTCCTGGCAGTCAGATTTCTTTGTTCACGCTTTATTCTCCCTCTTTCACCAACTACGGGGTCAATCACAATCCATTTGAAAAGTGTAACCAATGATCAGGGCCGGACTGGGAAATCAGACCGGCCCTGGAAATTTGTATTGACTGGCCCGGCCCCGCCCCCTCCGACCCGACCATGCCCCCTCCGGCCCAGCCACGCCCCCAGCCAAAAAAAGACAGTATTTGTTCTTGTGCTTAATGTGGGGCAGTGGCCTTAGCCTACCTTTACCTCGCAGCTCGCAGCTCTCTCTCCACTGCGGCTGAGCAGCCCCTGCCTCCTTTCTACTGGACCTTTGTGCAGCAGGGTGGCAAGCTGGCAGCTGCAGGTATCCCTCCCTTTTCCTCCAGTACAGTGAGTGTGCAACGACAAACAACAATTACACACCATAGGCTTGCAGGCTTGCTTCAAAGACTGCAAAGAAAATTAAAACTTAATTTTGTGTGGAAAAGTAACAAAAAAATATATAAATAAAGGAGCTCTTCCAAGATTGATTCCTGGTTCCCAGCAGGACCACTATCTGGATGACCAGACCAATTAGCACAACACATCTACACAGACATCTAGTCACACACATATGAGTCAATGACACACAAGTTGTGACAAGGGAACAGTAAGCGTCCCCAGGTATCATTATTTGCAGCCCCATCATTTATTGCGTTCACGCAGTGCTCACTTATACAGATGCCTGCCAGGCCTCGGATTTCTCACTCTCCCCCCAACTCCACCATTGTGAGGGGCTCACAGACTGCAGGTACCCACAGAAAGCGGTCAGAACTCTCTCACAAAACAGCGTCCGTGGTTTACACGTGAGGGATATAGTATGTTTTGCGATTCGCAAATATTTACCTCACCTGGATCCTCTTCTTCTGTCTCCTCCACTCCACCATGTCTGCAAACTGCCCCGGTCTGTCTAGGGGTGATGTGGAGGGGGCAGATTTAGAGAGTGTGCTCAGTACAAGAGATGGGGGCCGGGGGAGCAGCAAAAAGAGGTGGGAAGCTCAAGCTCGGTAGTTTACTGAGGAGACAGGAACTATATTGTCCCGCCCACCACCAATAAAAAATAAATACAGTTAGCCTGAAGGTGTGGAAAGTGGGTTGAGCCAGGATGAATGGGAGTGCATGATGACATCATCGACTGCGGGCCCGCCCCTTCCCTCCTGGCCCATTTCGTTAAGGATTGCTGCTCGCAGCTCTTTCTCCACTGCGGCTGAGCAGCCCCAGCCTGCCAGCTGGCGGCCCACTGGGATTTTTCCTGGTATCCCGGCAGCCCAATCTGGCCCTGCCAATGATTATATACAGAAAAAACACCATTAAAGGTCTATGGTTACTTTTGCAGATAAATAATTTGATACATTTTTCTAAAGGGTTGTGATTGATCCCATGTTACCTGTTATTAACTGCTCATGCTTGTGCCCGTTTTCATGTCACGAGCAACACTTTATAACTACATCTTGGCCTTACTTGTCTCTCAACCACTTAAGTTGTTCATTATCGCTCTTCTCCATGATATCTCAGTCTAACCTTTTCCATTGCTGGCAATTTATTTTTCCTATTATTTGTTTTTACCTTAAAAGATCAAAAGACTATAAAAAAATAAAATAAAATAAAAAGCACTTAGCATTTTCCATATTATTTTTTTAGTAAAGACATACTGTAAACAATTGCTTATCAGCTAACAAAGCAGGAAAAATACACATTTTAAAAATTATTACAATTTTCAATCATACATAGTTATAAAGGGATAGTCTATACCTTAGTCATCTTAAAGTCTTACCTTAGATTAAACAGCAAATATCCTCCTGCATCCCTTCTATATTATGCAGCAAGAATAGTAAAAGTTATTTTATGGTGAATATTGTTTCTAGGCACTGAAATGGCTGCCAAGCTCCTCTCACTGATGACATCACGATCCGGGCTGCATCTAGGCACTCTGCTGAAAAGCATTGACAGTTAGTGATGTCGCGAACATAAAAACTTGGGTTCGCAAAAGGCGAACGCAAACTCCCGAAAAAGTTCGAGAACCGGCGAACCGCCATAGACTTCAATAGGCAGGCGAAATTTAAAACCCACGGGGACTCTTTCTGGCCACAATAGTGATGGAAAAGTTGTTTCAAGGGGACTAACACCTGGACTGTGGCATGCCGGAGGGGGATCCATGGAAAATTACATAGTTGATGCAGAGTCTGGTTTTAATCCATAAAGGGCATAAATCACCTAATATTATAAAATATGAGGAAAAAATGGAAAAAAACACACTTTTTCTAACTTTGACCCCCAAAATCTGTTACACATCTACAACCACCAAAAAACAACCATGCTAAATAGTTTCTAAATTTTGTCCTGAGTTTAGAAATACCAAATGTTAACATGTTCTTTGCTTTTTTTGCAAGTTATAGGGAAATAAGTACAAGAAGCAATTTACTATTTCAAAACCACTTTTTTTCAAAATGAGCGCTAGTTACATTGGAACCCTGATATCTGCCAGGAATACCTGAATATCCCTTGACATGTATATATTTTATTTTAGAAGACATCCCAAAGTATTGATCTAGGCCCATTTTGGTATATTTCATGCCACCATTTCACCGCCAAATGCGATCAAATAAAAAAAAATTGTTCACTTTTTCACAAACTTTAGGTTTCTCACAGAAATTATTTACAAACAACTTATGCAATTATGGCATAAATGGTTGTAAATGCTTCTCTGGGATCCCCTTTGTTCAGAAATAGCAGACTTATATGGCTTTGGTGTTGCTTTTTGGTAATTAGAAGGCTGCTAAATGCCACTGCGCACCACAGGTGTTTTATGCCTAGCAGTGAAGGGGTTAATTAGGGAGCATGTAGGGAGCTTGTAGAGTTAATTTTAGCTTAAGTGTAGTGTCGTAGACAACCCAAAGTATTGATCTAGGCCCATTTTGGTATATTTAATGCCTCCATTTCACCGCCAAATGCGATCAAATTTAAAAAAAACGTATTTTTTTTCGCAATTTTAGGTTTCTCACTGAAATTATTTACAAACAGCTTGTGCAATTATGGCACAAATGGTTGTACATGCTTCTCTGGGATCCCCTTTGTTCAGAAATAGCAGACATATATGACTTTGGCGTTGCTTTCTGGTAAATAAAGGCCGCTAAATGCTGCTGCGAATCACACATGTATTATGGCTAGCAGTGAAGGGGTTAATTAGGTAGTTTGTAGGGAGCTTGCAGGGTTAATTTTAGCTTTAGTGTAGAGATCAGCCTCCCACGTGACACATCAGACCCCCTGATCCCTCCCAAACAGCTCATTTCCCTCCCCCACCCCACAATTGTCCCTGCCATCTTAAGTACTGGCAGAAAGTCTGCCAGTGCTAAAATAAAATGTTTTTACATTTTTTAAAAATTTTTTTTAGCATACTTACATATGCTGTGGTGTAGCATCCCCTCTTAGCCCCCAACCTCCCTGATCCCCCCCCCCCAAAACAGCTCTCTAACCCTCCCCATCTGCCTTATTGGCAGCCATCTTGGGTTCTGGCAGCTGTCTGCTATTATTTCACAGTCAAAAAAGTGTTGTTTTTTTAAATGTACACTACTGTTACACCAGATATGAGTGGTGGCACTGGGCAAGTGGGCACAGTATACGCTGTGAGCCTGACACACACGCTGGCAGGCAGGCAACTGCAATTAGATTACACAGGAAAAAAAAAAAAAGCAGACTGATGTTCTAGCCGTAAAAAGGGCTTTTTGGGGTGCTGTCCTTACAGCAGAGATCAAATGAGTCCTTCAGGACTGTAGTGGACACTGAATACACTAGACTAGCTATCGATTTCCCTATTAAATCAGCAGCAGCTACACTGTCCCTCCTCTCACTAAGAATACAGCTTCCGAATTAATCTAAAATGGATGCTGTCCAGGAGGTGGGAAGGTCTGGGAGGGAGGGTCTGCCGCTGATTGGCTGGAATGTGTCTGCTGACTGTGAGGTACAGGGTCAAAGTTTACTCAATGATGATGAATAGGGGGCGGATCGAACATCGCATATGTTCGCCCGCCGAGGTGAACGCGAACAAGCTATGTTCGGCTAGAACTATTCGCTGGTGAACTATTCGCGACATCACTATTGACAGTCTTTTGAATCCAACTAGTGAGCCTTTTGTGATTGGAAGCAATATGCAATATTATACTTTAAGATGACTAAGGTGTTGACTGTTCCTTTAACCTATCCAATGATAATGATTATCATAGCAGACTTCAATAAATCTAAAACACTTACCTGACAATCTGTCCATTATATAGAGTTTATCTCTATTTGTTACTTGTCTTAGAGAGTATTTACACATTTTGCTTGTTCCCAGGTGTGTAGCAATATAATTGCCCTATCCATAGAGACAGTGAGCAGCCAAATAAATAAATAAAGAAAAAGGAAGAAAAAAAGAAAACATGGCCTAGCTGTAATTAAACTACAAGGATTCCCTAGACAGTTTAGCTTTACTGTATCAGGAGGAATAAATCATGCTTTGCTGAGAAGAATAAACATAAAAATAGTTTAATACAAAAAACACATCTCCCATAAAATATGTAAATAAAAAAAATATTCTTTATGTGTTAATTTGCTACAATAAATTGTATTTTTTTAACAAAGATATTGAAATATTAGATATTCAGTTTTGGTTTTGCTGTGTGTGTGCCAGGAATGTATTGGCAGCCTGGGGATGTCATGTTTCCCTGCCAACCAAAAGAGCTAAAACCCGTGTTATATGTGCACACAACACAACGAAAACAGGAATTGTACAATAGAGTATAGTTATCCGTCAACTTCAATTTTCCAGACTCCCCAAATGTGCAGAAATTCATAATCACATTCTTAGATACAGGATTTATTTCTCTTAAAGTAATACTCAGTGAAATCTCTCTGGTCTCTAAATGTTGTTTGTGTTCCTGCTTTTCTTGTCACTCCCCCACACCTAGTATTTTAGAACTGCTGTTTACTTCAGCATAGGAATACAGATGAGAGCAGAGAGCGAGAGCAGTTTCATTGCCAATCTGTTGCTATGGTACTAAGACTGGTGTCAACGCTTCTGTAACACTGCTGCTCGCTAGTAGACCTTACTGATACTCCAGTAACTATACAAACAGGCACAGCCAATGATTTTACAAATTATTTATTTATTTTTAGCGATACTGAGCATTTTAAATGCCTTAGAAAATGCTGCTCATTTACAAGTAAACACTTGAGGTATAAATAACTATCAATCAATATTAGATCCATCGAGTAAAGGGCAAGCCACCGTCAGCTAATTAGCAACAAATTAAGAAACACAGTTTGTTTACAAATGACTTCTGGGAAATTATTTAGAATCAACTGTACACATCCCGAGTGGCTGCATCCATAACAGCAATAATTAATGTTGCAAACCTCAGTTTAAAGAAAGGAAAGGGTGAAATAAACAAAAAAACAAGTTGTTGCTTAATACAGTGCACAATATATATTGTTGCTCATGAATTTATTGTCTTTAAAATTGTATACTTATGATTTTATGGATGCAAAGATAATGTTTCTTTTCTGAAGTAAGGAGGAACAGGTTGCTACAGCAATTTCCACTACTAGTTTGCAGAAATGCAGCCAACTGTTACATTAGTTGCTCTAAAAATTCACTGAACTGTGTCATACTTCTGTTTCTCAGAGTTTAGTTTGATGCCTTAAAATCCTATACTCTTAAAAGAACATCAAGCTCCGAAAATAGAATAGTTTTTATTTTGACCAAACAACTATGTCAGAGTGAAATTATCATCTGTAAAGGGGCTAGTTGACCTAGTATATAATAATAAATACACTGTTAATTACTGAGTAGTTTGTGTACCTGTAATTAGTAAATATAAATGTCAGGATATTACCTTCAATAGTATATTTATTGGAAAGGTAATTGCAAAACTGAAATAATATTGTTTTCCCTAGTTATACTTATTCAACCTTACAGACCCTCGCAGGGGTTGCCTTTATATAATTATCTGAGGGAAAAAGGCTTTTGCTGCAAATTACAAGATGCCTCCAATGGAAAGTAATGGTATTTGCTGGACAGGGAATATTAATTTAATTACAAAAATGCACTAAGCAGTTTTAGGGGTTAAAGTGAGGGGATGTGGGGTGTAAGAAAAAAAACCAGCATTGAAAAGTGCTTCTACATAGCAGTCTATGGGGAACTGTGTGCTCTCTATAAATAAATATGTATATACTTATATACATTTATATTTATGTGTTAATATGTTTATATACACGTATTCACACATAAATATATCTGTATATATTCATATACTGTACATATATATTTCAATTTGCTGCCCATCGCTGCACGACTTACCCCCTGCACTGTGCTAGGTTCTCATGCCGAGAGAATGATGCTCCCATTGGAGCTTATGGAAGTGCACTCTCCTGAGCGCAAGGCTTGCATGAAATGTGAAAGCGAGGTTGCGTTCACATTGCGGGTCACCTCTAATACCAGTGCACAATTGTATGCCCGGGTATTATGAATGGAGCACAAATATTGCGCTTGTGAAAGCGCAATTTTGCGCTCCACTCATAATCTGGCCATAAATTTGGCAGTCAAGACGTTTATATTAGCCTGTTTCCAGAGTATAGTACTTTACAATTTCCTCTATTTTCCTATGCATGTGTTTGTGTTTTGTCCCAATCTTGTCAACTTTCAGTTTATGATAGACATGTGCGGTTCGTTTCGGATTAATTCGGAAATTCGGTAAATTCGGTAAATTCGGAGATTCGGATCGATTCGGATTTCCGAATTAAAATACTTGCGAATCTACCGAATGAATCCGAAATAGCTGCCGTATCTCCGAATAAATCCGAATTAGCTCGTTAAAATTCGGCATTTCCCCATAGGAAACAATGGGAGTTTCGGCTGAAAAAAAACTAACACCGCAGCCCCATTGTTTCCTATGGGGAAACACTAAGTCTGCACCTAACACCCTAACATGTACCCCGAGTCTCTAAACACCCCTAATCTAACACTTATTAACCCCTAATCTGCCGCCCCCGCTATCGCTGACACCTGCATTATTTTATTAACCCCTAATCTGCCGACCGAATATCGCCGCCACCTACATTATAACTATTAACCCCTAATCTGCTGTCCCTAACACCGCCGACCCCTACATTATAGTTATTAACCCCTAATCTGCCCCCCCCAACGTCGCCGCAAACTACAAGTATTAACCCCTAATCTGCCGACCCGATATTGCCGCCACCTACATTATAACTATTAACCCCTAATCTGCTGTCCCTAACACCGCCGACCCCTACATTATAGTTATTAACCCCTAATCTGCCTCCCCCAACGTCGCCGCAATCTAACTACAAGTATTAACCCCTAATCTGCCGACCCGACATCGCCGCCACCTACATTATAACTATTAACCCCTAATCTGCTGTCCCTAACACCGCCGACCCCTACATTATAGTTATTAACCCCTAATCTGCCTCCCCCAACGTCGCCGCAATCTAACTACAAGTATTAACCCCTAATCTGCCGACCCGATATCACCGCCGCCTACATTACAGCTATTAACCCCTAATCTGCTGTCCCTAACACCGCCGACCCCTACATTATAGTTATTAACCCCTAATCTGCCTCCCCCCAACGTCGCCGCAATCTAACTACAAGTATTAACCCCTAATCTGCCAACCCGATATCGCCGCCGCCTACATTATAGCTATTAACCCCTAATCTGCTGTCCCTAACACCGCCGACCCCTACATTATAGTTATTAACCCCTAATCTGCCCCCCCCCCCACGTCGCCACAATCTAACTACAAGTATTAACCCCTAATCTGCCGACCGCAAATCGCCGCAACTATAATAAATGTATTAACCCCTAAACCGCCGCACTCCCGCCTCGCAAACACTATAATACATTTTATTAACCCCTAATCTGCCCTCCCTAACATCGCCGCCACCTACCTACAATTATTAACCCCTAATCTCCCGCCCCCAACGTCGCCGCTACTATAATAAGGTTATTAACCCCTAAACCTAAGTCTAACCCTAACACTAACACCCCCTAACTTAAATATAATTTAAATAAAACGAAATAAGTTTACTATAGTTAAATAAATGAATCCTATTTAAAACTAAAGACTTACCTGTAAAATAAACCCTAATATAGCTACAATATAACTAATAGTTACATTGTAGCTATTTTAGGATTTATTTTTATTTTACAGGCAACTTTGTATTTATTTTAACTAGGTACAATAGTTATTAAATAGTTAATAACTATTTAATAACTACCTAGCTAAAATAAATATAAATTTACCTGTAAAATAAATCCTAACCTAAGTTACAATTACACCTAACACTACACTATCATTTAATTAATTAAATAAATTATTCCTATTTAAAACTAAATACTTACCTGTAAAATAAACCCTAATATAGCTGCAATATAACTAATAGTTACATTGTAGCTATTTTAGCATTTATATTTATTTTACAGGCAACTTTGTATTTATTTTAACTAGGTACAATAGCTATTAAATAGTTATTGACTAATTAATAGCTACCTAGTTAAAATAATTACAAAATTACCTGTAAAATAAATCCTAACCTAAGTTACAATAAAACCTAACACTACACTATCATTAAATAAATTAACTACAAGTACCTACAATTATCTACAATTAAATAAACTAAAGTACAAAACCCCCCCACTAAATTACAAAAAATAAAAAACCACTAAATTACAAAAAATAAAAAAATATTACAAGAATTTTAAACTAATTACACCTAATCTAAGCCCCCTAATAAAATAACAAAGCCCCCCAAAATAAAAAAAAATGCCCTACCCTATACTAAATTACAAAAGTTAACAGCTCTATTACCTTACCAGCCCTGAACAGGGCCCTTTGCGGGGCATGCCCCAAAGAAAACAGCTCTTTTGCCTGTAAAAAAAAAAACACAATCCCCCCCCCACATTACAACCCACCACCCACATACCCCTACTCTAACCCAAACCCCCCTTAAATAAACCTAACACTACCCCCCTGAAGATCTCCCTACCTTGAGTCGTGTTCACCCAGCCGGGCCGAAGTCTTCATCCGATGGGGCGGAAGAGGACATCCAGACCGGCAGAAGTCTTCATCCAAGCGGGGCAAGAAGAGGTCTTCCATCCATCATACAAGTACCAAAATACAAACAAACACTAAATTACCAAAAATAATAAAATATTACAATAATTTTAAACTAATTACACCTAATCTAAGCCCCCTACTAGCTATTAATATAGCTTCAATATAACTAATAGTTACATTGTAGCTATTTTAGGATTTATATGTATTTTACAGGCAACTTTGTATTTATTTTAACTAGCTACAATAGTTATTAAATAGTTAATAACTATTTAATAACTACCTAGCTAAAATAAATACAAATTTTCCTGTAAAATAAATCATAACCTAAGTTACAATTACACCTAACACTACACTATCATTAAATTAACTAAATAAATGAATCCTATATAAAACTAAAGACTTACCTGTAAAATAAACCCTAATATAGCTGCAATATAACTAATAGTTACATTGTAGCTATTTTAGCATTTATATTTATTGTACAGGCAACTTTGTATTCATTTTAACTAGGTTCAATAGCTATTAAATAGATATTGACTATTTAATAGCTACCTAGTTAAAATAATTACAAAATTACCTGTAAAATAAATCCTAACCTAAGTTACAATTAAACCTAACACTACACTATCATTAAATAAATTAACTACAAGTACCTACAATTAAATACAATTAAAAAAACTAAACTAAAGTACAAACCCCCCCCACTAAATTACAAAAAATAAAAAAAATATTACAAGAATTTTAAACTAATTACACCTAATCTAAGCCCCCTAATAAAATAACAAAGCCCCCCAAAATAAAAAAATGCCCTAACCTATACTAAATTACAAAAGTTAACAGCTCTATTACCTTACCAGCCCTGAACAGGGCCTTTTGCGGGGCATGCCCCAAAGAAAACAGCTCTTTTGCCTGTAAAAAAAAAACACAATCCCCCCCCCCCACATTACAACCCACCACCCACATACCCCTACTCTAACCCAAACCCCCCTTAAATAAACCTAACACTACCCCCCTGAAGATCTCCCTACCTTGAGTCGTGTTCACCCAGCCGGGCCGAAGTCTTCATCCGATGGGGGGAGGCAGATTAGGGGTTAATAACTATAATGTAGGGGTCGGCGGTATTAGGGACACCAGATTAGGGGTTAATAGCTATAATGTAGGCGGCGGCGATATCGGGTCAGCAGATTAGGGGTTAATACTTGTAGTTAGATTGCGGCGACGTTGGGGGGGGCAGATTAGGGGTTAATAACTATAATGTAGGGGTTGGCGGTGTTAGGGACAGCAGATTAGGGGTTAATAGCTATAATGTAGGCGGCGGCGATATCGGGTCAGCAGATTAGGGGTTAATACTTGTAGTTAGATTGCGGCGATGTTGGGGGGGGCAGATTAGGGGTTAATAGCTATAATGTAGGCGGCGGTGATATCGGGTCGGCAGATTAGGGGTTAATACTTGTAGTTAGATTGCGGCGACGTTGGGGGAGGCAGATTAGGGGTTAATAACTATAATGTAGGGGTCGGCGGTGTTAGGGACAGCAGATTAGGGGTTAATAGTTATAATGTAGGTGGCGGCGATATCGGGTTGGCAGATTAGGGGTTAATACTTGTAGTTAGATTGCGGCGACGTTGGGGGGGGCAGATTAGGGGTTAATAACTATAATGTAGGGGTCGGCGGTGTTAGGGACAGCAGATTAGGGGTTAATAGCTATAATGTAGGTTGCGGCGATATCTGATCGGCAGATTAGGGGTTAAATAATGTTATTATAGGGTTTGCGATGTGGGGGGGCCTCGGTTTAGTGGTTCATAGGTAGTTTATGGGTGTTAGTGACTTAGTGTACTAAATGGGTGTTAGTGTACTAAAAACATACCGAATTTCGGAACGGAATAGAACCGAATTCAGCCGAATCCGAATAAATCCGAAACGAATTTATTCGGATCCGAATAAATCCGAAACGAATTTATTCAAATTTTGCCGAATCCGATTCGATCCGAAACGAAATTCGAAAAGTCTGAATCGATCCGAACCGAAAACGAACCGAATTTTTTAGCCGTGCACATGTCTAGTTTATGAGTTAAACAGTGAGAACTGGATTGTGCCCATTACCTAGGGCTATTGTGGCTCTTTAGAGTGTGGGTACCGTGTCTTACCAGCACAACAAATCTTTCCTTTCAGTAACGCGCTATACTACGGAATCCATTTAAGGAGCTGCAGATGTAGATTCCTTGCACTTTTAGATGCAACCTTTAGTCGATAGTTAAAAAGCTGCAATTATCAGACTGTTTCTTCTATATATGGTTTTAAGTATTTTTACTTGCATATCACATTTTTGTTCATATTGCAATTATCACTTTAGAGTGTGACTTTTTAATTTTTACAGGTTGAAAATATTTAGAGAATACTCCAGACCTGGTGGAGAAGTTTCAGCTATGCCCCTGGAATGCCCTGCTAAGCTCACAAGCATTGGTGGGGAAACTGATTTTACAAAAATTAGAACCATATGTTTTAAATTACATATTTCACATGTCACTGTTTTTTGTTTGTTTGTTTTTTGCATCTGCAATATTTTTTTTTTTTCCCTGTATAATTTCAATACAAATCTTAATTTTTGTATAAATTGCAATTTTTTGCAGATTAATTTGCTTATTATATTTTATGCACTTTAACAATAAAAGCCCGGATTACAAGTGGTGCTCTAACGTTAGCGTGCAATATTGAAATATTGTGCCCGCCCTAACTTGCGCACAAATTGCGAGTGCAAAGTAAATGTGCCCCGCCAAGCTCAATCTAAATTTGCACTCCTTAGGTTACCGAACATGCCCAAAGCTCTTCTCATTGATACATTGATACAACTCACTCATCCATAAAAAAACAAAAATTGAGAAAAAATAAGAACCATCCGTCATCACCATCAAAAAGACGATATCATCACCATCAAAAAGTCGCTATCATCAGCAATATAATGTGTCCAACCTGTTAAGGTTAAGACTCAATCCAAGTACAAGAAGAAACCACCCCTTTAAGTACATATACCATACTCCATCTCTATCCCTTTAAGATGTATACTTATGCAATAGTCAATGGGGGATATCTATCAAAGCGTCAACTGTTAATATGCTGGAATCCTGCATCGTATTTAACGCGAGATTGATCTGCCGTAGTTAACAAAGCGTCAAGATCATAACATTTTGAAATGTGTGACGAAATATACGCTCCCGCGATATCAATCTGACGCAGATTGATGCTGGCTTTATTACAGATGTTTAAAATTCACATTCATCTCTTTTTGATATTAGTCTTTTTCTTCCTTCTCTTGAATTTCTTTTTCAGTAAGAAATATCATCTTATATGCCAGCCCATTTTATAATACCTGTGTAGGGGTGGTTTTTAAAACTAGATTGCAATCAGGAGGGGTTACACAGGTACAGAGAGAAAACTGGACCAGCTCTTAAAATATCCATTGATTGCAAATAAATACATATGATACCCAGATTACATGTTATATTCGCAATTATTCCTGCTCAGAATAATAATACATTTATACTATATATCTATAGTGGTATAAATAAACACAGAGATATGACAGGGACATGTAAATATGTTTGAAAAATATTTCTGACATACACATATATATATATATATATATATATATATATATATATATATATACACAAAGAATTATGTACAAATTCTAGCATTAATAATCATTTATAAAAAAGAACATGAGATTAAAGCATATCATGACTTCTAGAAATACAAATACACATTAATGTATGCGAAAGTATCATATAACAGATTTTTTTTAACAAATAAATATAAAAAAACACTTTCTATGAGATATTGTTTGTTGAGGTATAAATCTAGCTATTTTTTGGACATTAAGAGATGAAAAATAAAAGATTAGCTTTAGAGAAATGTGCTTATTCATGGACAGTAATGAAATGGTATAAATAAAGTTGGGGAAAACCTGAATAACCGTGACATTGATGACTGTTAGTTAACAACAGTCCGATGCTCATCGCACCATACTTGACAGAAAATAAAAAAATAATGACCTAAAAAAATAAAAAATGTAATCCTATTCTAATACTCCAAAAAAATAAAAATAAACTACCAGGTTAGTTTTAGTTTTAATTAATACTAAAATATAAGTGCTATTATTTTTTCAACTCATTGTTTTCTAATCCAGTTTTTCAGTATTACAAATGAACGATGTGTTTAGTGTCTTAAATTAAATTATTATTGAAAAGGTATATACGAAAAAGGAATAAAAGACAATAAGGTCATTTACTGCATCATAAGAACCAGACGAAAAAAGAATATCCCTTTAAGAAAACAGATAATGAAAAAACCGGCTTCTCTTAAGAACAAACTTGATAGGTTGAAAAAGAAAAAAAAATGGACCAATAAAAATGAAGGATAGTATTGAAAAGAGTGGAAGGAAACCACACTTGGCATCTTGAAAAAGCATGATAAACAGTGTGAAACGCCTAGAAAGCCGAGTGTGAGTGACTGGAACAGAGAAACCGAGGAATATATATACCCCCAGAGGATCCGTCTGTCAAAATTCCCAAAGACGTTCTGCGATCTGCGTACACTAGTACTAAAGTGCAGAACTCTAGGGAAGTGTCAGACAGCGGTGAGGGTGGTTTGATCCTTAGATTACTTGTGCAAGTATATTGAATTCCAAACGACACCAAAGAACAACACTGACGCAATTAGACGTCAGCTAAACCAAAGGAATACTGCTTTGGCCGGTAGAGAACAATGTCAACTGACAAGGAAGGAGGAATAACACAAAGGAGCAGTCCTCTTTCAAAAAAACAGAGAGAAAAACTCCAAAGAGAAGGTCCGGTAAGGCAAAACTATCAATAAACCCCAATAATAGGAATGCCCAGTATTATCGAACTGTGATCTGATAAAAAGCAAAAAGACTTAAAAAGCAGAAAGACTTATAAAGTCAAGGGGATTTGACTTGGAACAAACGAAAATAAAAGGGATTGGTGATCAGTGAGAACTGTGTGACTGATTACAAACATCTGACATAAGAGAGGAAAAATATTATATACCAAATTATATAGAAGGCCCTTGTTTTTATAGCATTTTCAAATTTATTAGTCAATGCAAGAACTGAAGTGACCTTCCTGGTAAAATATTTTATAAATAAATAAATAAATATGTGGTGTAATCAAATTATATTTTATATATGACCTTATCTATATGTTTTTATGAGATCTTTTTATATATTTAAAAAAAATTGTACCATGGGAAGTTATATCACCCAAAAAACAATTAGTGCACAACAATAAGACATTTGTATATACTAATTTTTACTATTTTTATGAATTTGCAACTCTAATTCCCCTCTATGTATTAATTATAGTCATGTTAGAATAAAGTGTATCAAAAATCCAGATACAGGTTTACTTTCTGCTGTAATTAGTAACTGTTAAAAATATACTTAAAAGGTATCGAATGTGAGTTATATAAACTACTCAACTGTTATAATTTCAACCATCATCCTATAACTTTGAGCACCCTCTATTTCTGTTTAGTAGTAATGACTTGCACTTAATATCTTGGAAGGAGATATTTATTTTAGAGTTGCCATATAGGTTAATTTGCGCTTTAAACGTTTAGTAATCCCCTAAAAATAAACTACCAATTGCCCTTTTGTAGGGCATTGCCCTAAAGCGAACAAGCTCTTTTTCTTAAAAAAAAAAATATTACCCTCTCTAGCATTACATGCCCCTTCCCAAAAAAAAAAACTCCAAAGTGTCCTGAAAAGGGCATTTGGATGGACATTTTCCTTAAAAGGGCATTCATCTCTTTTGCTGCCCATAAAAAAAGAATCCTATTCTTAAAAGAAAAACACCCCCCCCAAAAAAAACATTACACTAACCTCATAAAGGTACTCACTGATAATGATGATGCCAGCAGCAGTCCATCTTTATCCAGTCAGAGGTCCATACTCTTCATCCAGATGGCAGTCCATCTTCATCTAAGTGGAAGTCTTCTTTATCCAGACAGCGGTCCATCTTTATCTAGGTGGTGGTGGCGACGGTAGTGGTACTCATCTTGCGAGCTTCAACACATGATGTCCTCTTCATAGAGTCTCCAGCCGCATACTAAATAGTGAATGAGAGGTACCCCTTCTATATGGGGGTACCCTTGCATTCGTATTGGCTGATTTAAATCTTAAAATTCAAATCAGCCAATAGAATGAAAGCTTCATAATACTGAAGGGATTACTTAGAGAATCCCAAAAGCCCAGAGACCATCAGATAAACAGGCGTAAGGTCACTTTTAACCAATTCAGGTGGTGTGAAATTTTTCTAGCTTTCTTTTGCTATATATTTAAATAGTTCTCATAAAGCTTTAGAAGTGTGCAGACATTTCAGTACAAGTTAAGTTTAATCCTACAAATTTTATTTAATGTTCAAAAACCAAGAAGTTGTTAGAGTCTTAGAGACTGTTACCTATCAACTCTAATCTTATGAGATAAATCTTTGTTTGTGCTTGACATCTTGTTGCAATAGATATGCAAATACAATGAAAAATCTTCTTGTTTTAGTTAATATATTTTCTTAATGTTTTTAATTTTTTTTAGGAATTATTACTTTATAATGCATCAATATTTTATATATTCTATATTCATATTTATAGGTATCTTTTATATGCCTACAATATAAGTAGAAGTCAAAATTATTAGCGCTATTGCACTCAAATGCAATCAATAGCACTTCTTTTTTTTATGGGCTCCTATTACAAGTCCATAATAAAAATCCAGGGCACGCTAATATCCGTATGTCAGATAGTGCGGGCATGCTAAACATAATAGTCTTTTATGAGGCCGTGCAGTAAAATTTATGTTGCATGTTGCTCTAGCTCTAAGTAGATGGTGTACTAAACCAAGGGTACGCTAAGCAGATGGTGCACAAGTAATAGAGTCCTTCAAGCAGTTCTAGGCTACACTAATGATAATGGTTATCTTCAAGTCTCAAAAAGTGCTATTATGAGGGGCGGAGCCAACAGCGAAGCAGTGCAGTCGCACATTTCAGGAGCTCCAACAATTCTACATATAAAGTGTAATTATAGAGGCCGCTCCAGCTCGCATATTGGTCCCTAAATGAAGATCGGTTGACATGGGAGACCGTTGCACCTAATCCTTAAGAGATCTACACTATATTGATGAGAACTGGCGATTCTGAAGTGTATACCGCTGACACGCAGTTCCATAGTCAGCCATCTTGGGCCTACCGCTACTGTGTTCTCCTTCAGTGGGCTGTTTCCTACAATCGGCATTCATGAAGTCTGGAGATCAGATATTAGAGGAGATGTACCTCTTTCTGGATGGGTGTAGTGGCATGTTTGATTGCTTATTTAACCTATCGCCCCACCAAACAGCTAACAAACTTGAGGCCCATGGTTCCCACGTGCCTGCTGGTATGGCCGCTCCTGGGGGTGGTGGCGCTTTGGGGCCCCGGCGCTCTTCGCCTCCTGGGGAGGCTGTGTTGGGAGTGCAACCCGAGATTACATTGACTTACCTGCCCTGGAGGGAACCCGAGAACAAAATTCCCCATGCTAGATGCCTAACGCCCTTAGACAACTCAACATCTACCTGCGTGCCACCAATGATGAGAAGCCGATCTAGTTCAGCGCAACAGATGCCTCTTACCATGTCCGGTAGCTGCAAAGGGGGATTGTTACCTACAGCTGAAGACGCCACTCATGTAGTTACCCTGCCGCTCACGGAACTCTATCTGCTTACCGCCGAAACAGAAAAGACCTACACAGGGCCGCCTTTGGCCTCGGAGTTGGCAATTTCCAGGGTCATACTGCGGAGCTTGGAGCACTCAGTGCGGACGGATTTCTCTCCGTACGATACAGGACACTATCAAAACTGGCGAGAGGGTGTAGGTTGAGGCCAAACAGCTGGTGAGATTTTGTGGCGCTGCACCCTTGAACTCTCCTGAACTCTCCTATTATATGTCATACTAGAAAACTGTCTAGCTATACTCCTTGGTCTCTCCTGCTCACTTATGATAAGTATTGGACACTAGTTTTGCCGTTTAGTTCAGCTGTTAAGTATACACAAAGTTTTCACAGTTGAAGATTGTTAATTTTATTTACAACAGTATATACTCTCTAAAATGTTCATAATACTATGTGTTATGTTTTGTCATGTCTACATATAAGCTAATGTGCCCAACTCAGTGATTTTTGCTCCACTAGATATAGCATATTCTCTCTTTATGTGCCTGCTTATAGTTACACTGATAACATGATTATAATACTTTGTGTTATATTTTGCCATATCTATATATAAGCTAATGTGCCCAACTCAGTGATTTTTGCTCCACTAGATACAGCATATTCTCTCTTTATGTGCCTGCTTATAATTACACTGATAACATGTTTATAATACTATGTGTTATGTTTTGTCATATCTATATATAAGCTAATGTGCCCAACTCAGTGATTTTTGCTCCACTAGATACAGCATATTCTCTCTTTATGTGCCTGCTTATAATTACACTGATAACATGTTTATAATACTATGTGTTATGTTTTGTCATATCTATATATAAGCTAATGTGCCCAACTCAGTGATTTTTGCTCCACTAGATACAGCATATTCTCTCTTTATGTGCCTGCTTATAATTACACTGATAACATGTTTATAATACTATGTGTTATGTTTTGACATATCTATATATAAGCTAATGTGCCCAACTCAGTGATTTTTGCTCCACTAGATACAGCATACTCTCTCTTTATGTGCCTGCTTATAGTTACACTGATAACATGTTTATAATACTATGTGTTATGTTTTGTCATGTCTATATATAAGCTAATGTGCCCAACTCAGGGATTTTTGATCCTCTGGATATAGCATATTGCAGGATTTAGATTAATTTGTTTAGACTGTGCCATATTTATAGCTTGGCCATGCTTCTATATTGTATTTAAGTGGCCCAAGGCGTGAGGCTGGGCTTCTCATGCTTTTCATATCTTTATCTGCATGTTTGTTACATCTCCATCATCCATATAGCAGTGTAATCATCGCTAGGTTTAGGCGGAGGCCCATACCCCACGTGACTGAAGACCCTGCTTGTCAAAAGCCCTTATCCTTTTGTTACGCCCATAGTTGCTGTATAACCACATGTCTTAGAGGACACATTTTGTAAAGGTATCCATAATTGGCTCTTAGACTTAGGACCCCCCTATTATATATTATATTTTATATTTTATCTTTGCGGTCCAGCTTTGTGCTAAACGTGTTTATTGTTTCAGCACTGATCATTGATCTTAGCCAGCAGAGTATTGATTCTATATACCCAATTTGTCTTCTTTATATATTGACCCTCGCAGTATATAGATCATTGGATTCAATTTCTCATCCCATTCCCATGTTAGACTTTTGAGCTAGTACCATTGATATTAACCCAAGGGGGTTGGGCTGCCAGCGGCCGGGGCAGCAAAACCCTCTTTCCAACTATTTTAACTAGGTGCAAGCCCTTAACTATCATTGGGAGCTTGGAGGCGTATAACTACTCACAAATAAAGCTGGCTTTACTTTAGTATTCTTATTACAACTCCTGAACTTCTAGAAATCAATACACGCACAACTCAATTTTCTATTATATTTAAATTCCCACCTCCCCCCCTCCCCTCCACACCCCCCATAATAAGCCTCCCAATCTGGGAGAACTAACTACGCGGCTTATCTTGCCCATGCCGCACTATAACTATTGTATTGTACCTACATATCATAGTATATTATTTTAGCAAAGGAACGGTGCCTCCATGGCAGCTATTGGTTGAAATATTACCTACCAGTCTATTTTAGGATACTATATTATGTTTTATATCTTACATCGTACCTACATATCCCACTATGTTCTTTAAACATTGTATGTAAAAATAACTGAGGTTCCAGTCTTTCGCTTGGTGCTACATGTGATGAGAATGTAATCTATCTCTATGTATGCAGAATCATTATACTGTGTTTTATATGTTTGTCTTAGGATATGTTCCTCCTCTTGTGTTGTATTATTTTCGCACAACCTCAATAAAAATTAAATTTAAAAAAAAAAAAAAAAAAAAAAAAAGTGCTATTATTATTATCATTTATTTGTAAAGCGCCAGCAGATTATGGAGCGCTATACAAAGAATAAAAAACATTACAGGGATACATTAATACACAAACAAGTACAGTATTGGGGTATATTACAGTTATAGGTGCAATAATTGAGTTATACAAAAGGAGAGGAATGCACTGCCCTTGAGCACAATCATTAGTAATTCACTTTAAACACAAAGTGTCCTACAGGTAGAAAGGGTCTTAAACTGACAATCTAAAGGAGAGGGAATGGACACATAAGGTAAAGGAGAAGGGAAATATGTCTGATATAAGGCAGAGTGAACTGAGTGATGACATGGTTGGGGGAAGTGTGTTGAGACTGAGCAAGTGAGGTTTGAAAAAGTGTAAAAGAATGTGGTAAAATGTCAGTACAAAGGCTGTAAGTCTGAAGTAGTTTTTATCCTGGATTATTAGTGACAGCTGCACATAATTACTGTTAGGTGTGTGTATATATTAAGGTAACAGTAGGGTGGGTGGTGTTGGGAATGGATTGGAGGGCTAATGCTTGCAAATCTGGAGTCTGATGTTAAGTGTGAGGCTGTGGAAAGAGAAAGGAGGGTAAATTTTGGAGGAGGGGTTTGAGACACAGCAGAGGGGGAGAAAAAGTTTGGAAACAAAGATTGGAGAGAAAAAAAAGATTGGAAAATTACAATGAGATTTAAAAATAATTCCATGATAGCCCAACAGAAATAAGAAATAATTGCACTCAGTATCTTGATTGAAGAGAGGCCAGTCAGGTGAATTACCTTGTAAAATCTGGAGTCTGATGTTAGGTGTGAGGCTTGTAAAATGGCTTTGCAAATCTGGAGTCTGATGTTAGGTGTGAGGCTTGTAAAATGTAAAAAGTGCTATATTTTACAGTGGTATTTAACAAACCATTTGTAATACAAATACGTTTAGAGCGTTAGAATTGCTTTCTGTGCTATCCATTAAAATTATAGGGCACACTAAAAGATGTTTTAACCTTGTTAAGATGCTTTATTTATAATTTTTAACCATCCACCTTAAATACCAGATTCTGTATTGTTCTTAGTATGATAAGATAATGCATCCTGGTTTATCGATTATGCTCTAAATAATCTAACCCCCAAAAAACTAAATTCTATATCATTTTTAAACATTAATATTATTTTATTGAATATGTCTGTGTTGTGTATTAATTATGTATCTGAATTGTTAATACTAGTTGTAAAGGACTATTAGTAGGAGTAAATTAAAAACGGAGTCCATTAGAAACAGAATTCAGCGAGTCAAAAGTTTTAAGAGGCAAAAAATCATATGCACAGTAAATACAAAATTGTTTCTGATGGCTTGTCTGTAAGGACATTATTTTTTTGTTTCAACATTAAGAATCGGTGCATGAATATTCATTAGTCTGCTATGGGGATCTTCTGCGGGGAGCAGAGGAGCAATTGGACAGCCTCTTAAACTTAAATAAAGTTAAAGTAGTAACTTGTATTTTGATTGGGTTAAAAGCATAAATATATACAGAATGAATTAAATAAAAAATGAATAACCAGCCAATGAGAAAAGAGACAATGTCTTGCATAGAAGAACACACAACTCCCAGTTAGTTTAAGTGTAAATTTAAACAAATTTTACTTTACCTTTGTTTCTTACAAAAATAAACACAAATCAGCATGTTTAAATGCTGTTCTTTCGTATTGATGATAGAAAATTGTGACATACAGGGTTAACCAGCCCTGCAATATTCACCAGTTTGGCACAGAAAGAGTAAGCTGATCCTTTCCACCATAACCAGTCTATCCATTCCAGGTAAGCCTGTGACTTAGTTCAGTGGGTGCAAGGGTTAACAAACACTCTCTAGTCTGTACTACACTTAGGAAAATGCCCCAACTCCCCTTTAATGCCACCCAAACTAAACTATCTCTGCTGCCACCAATTTAAGATTGTTATATGGGAAATCCTATCGAAAAATCCAATTTGACAAAAATCAATCTAAAAACACAGTACTGTTACGACCAGTCACCTTAATAAAGGAACTTTATTATAAACAAAAAAAAAAAGTCACTGTGCATTTAAACAAAATCACAGCAACAGCTTAAAATAAAAGCTTAAAGGGACACTCAGGTTAAATTAAATTTTCATGATTCAGATACAGCATGTAATTTTAAACAACTTTCCAGTTTACTTCCATTAAAAAAAATGTGCACAGTCTTTTATATTTACACTTTTTGAGTCACCAGATCCTACTGAGCATGTGAAAGAATTCACAGACTATACGTATATGCATTTGTGATTGGCTGATTGCTATCACATGGTACAAGGGGAGTGGAAATATACATAACTTTGAAATTTGTTATAAAAAAATCTACTACTCATTTGAAGTTCAGACTAAGTGCTATTGCATTGTCTTGTTATCTTGCATTTGTTGATTATGTAAATCTAATGTGTTGACTGGTCCTTTAAAATAAAAAGGAGGAATATTACAGAACCTATAACTTTACCAGAATAGCCTCTACACTAAGGACATGAAAGGAAGATTTTTTGTTATGTATATCCAATACATATACCCATAAGAAAACATCTAGTGACATAATGAGGATTATTTTGATACCAAACATGACATGTCCTTCATATTTTGTCACCCCTAACAAACATGTTATTAACACATGTCGTCAGATATGCTAGAGGGTTACTTTAATTGACCTAAGGCCTGTGCCTTGATAGAGACATTGTTTCCTGTAACTCTGTTTCTTGACATCCTTGTTTTGTGTAATAAATGTTGTCCAAGTAAAACTTAACACCTATTTATGGCATGAGGTTTGTTTATTAAAGGATTACAAACTTTTATCTTTTTGTGGTATATTAAAACACATATTTACGATCATTTGGATGTAGTAAAACTTATCAACCTCAAATTATTTCAAAACGAAGCATCAGAAACTTTTAATTCCGTTTTTTAATTTTCGTCTATAACATCATCTAATCCAGCCCACTTTTTTAGCCCCTACGTGTATATAACTCTCAACCAATAGTTTTCTCCGCTTTCGCATGTAATTATAATAATAATAAGTAGACAATCGCATGCGCACCAAACCGGGACCAAATAGCACTTGCGCAGTGTGTGTTACTGACGCCGCAATTCCTGGACATCATTGTCAATAGCAATCAATGTTATTGTTGTGGATGACGTTGCGCAATGTCGCGCATGCGCAATCGAAATTTCGACCGCCATCTTCAAACTGCGGTTTGCACAGCAGATTGGCTAGGAACCTCAGCTACCCACGGAGTGGGTTCGGAAACAATAAAATTTTAATATTCGGATTGCAGCAATCAGGTAGGGAACTGAAAAAGACATGCTATGACAAATAAATTTGGAAAGGTTTAAAAAAATGAAAAAGAGCGCAATCAGTTTTACTTACAGTGGTCCTTTAAGGATAAGTAGGGAAAATACTCATCTAAAAATAATAATAATAATAATAATTATCAAGATCACAGAGAAAATATTAACCCTTCACAACCTACAAGCAAAAGATCTTCATGACAAAAATGGTTTACAAATTGCTGATACAAGTTACACACCTATTCTACTAAGTACAAGAATTGGTTCTGAATGGCCCAAAGTCCCTAAATACTATTTTATATAAAGAAGCATTGAACTATTACAATTATTAAATTCATCCTTAAAGGGAACCCAAAAACCTTCTTCTGTTATTCAGACAGAGCATACAATTTTAAAATTTTTTCCAATTTACTTATAGTATTACATTTGCTTTGTTCTCATAGTATTCTTTGTTGAAGAGATTTTAGGTAGGTTTCTAAAGCATTACATGACAGAAAATAGTGCTGCCTTCTAGTGCACTTGTAAACATTCTTGCAAAACGTCTGCCATATAGTGCTCCAGACAAGTGTCCTGACCATACGTCCCTGCTTTTCAACAAAAGATACAAAAAGAATGGAGAAAATTTGACAATAGAAGTCAAATTTGTTTAAAATTGCATGTTCTATCTGAATCATGAAAGTAAAATTTGGGGTTTCATGTTCCTTTAATTGCATATGAACACAAATCAATCATATCACCAAGTTTTAAATAAATAACAAATTATTCTCTCTTTATTCATACTGTTATTAAGTAGGATAGTAATTAGTGGAAATTAGTAAGAGATAATGTATCCCCCCATAGAAGTCAGTGGAACAAAAAAAAGTGCATGCAAACCTGATCGCATCCAGAATATCCAGCACTTGGGTACAGTAAACGGTGTGCCAGCAACAAGGGTCCTGCACTAATAGTGAACAAAAGGAAGCAGCACCACCAATTCTTTTCAAGCAGGTTTATTCAGTTTTTTAACAGCCAGACCAAAAATGTAATACACATTTCGAACAAAATCCTTAGTCATGAATGGCTATAGCTCTATAAAACATGCCTTAAATACTCAACAAACCCCACCCCATCACACCTGATAAACTTAGGCCAACCCCTTATAGGAGTTCAAACAATTATATGCAATACTTGCTATACCAATCCTACTCAGTGTAATATTATAGAGAACACAGGCATGTATATATGTACATAACAATCAAATCCACAATAAATAACAAACCAAATACAATATATCCAAAGGAGAAATTAAAAACAAACAGAAAGGTCAAATTCCTTGTTCATGCCTTTTGGGAACATAGTGTCTAATTTATTGATCCAAAAAACCTCTCTTATTTTTAGGGTCTTGACCCTATCCCCACCCTCCTAGGAATTTTAATTTGTTCTAGGACCTAAAATCTAAGTTGGTTAAGGTTATGACCAGCAGACAAAAAATGATTAGCAACAGGTGCATCAATTTTTTTGGTTCTAATGTTGCTTTTGTGCTGGTTAATACGTTCGCGGACACTACAGGTGGTCTTGCCAACATACCCCAAACCACATGGGCACTTAATTAAGTAAACTACAAACTCAGTATTACTGGTATAAAATTATTTGACCCTAGGATCAAAGGTCCTCAAAACATGCCAGTGTCGGCGTAAAACCTTCTGAATTTGTATACTAAGAGGGGAATATTGACTAATAAAAACCAGTCTGTCAGATTTCTCTTTTTCAGGGTCTTTTCTCATTAAAAGTGACTTTCTAGAAATCCTAAGGGTATTGTCAACCTCAGATTCAAGAAGTTCATAAGGGTATCCTCTAGCTCTAAAGTGATCACCCATCTCCCTAAGTCTCTGTTTAACCAAATCGTCCTCGGGACACAATACGTCTCACCCTCAAAAATTGACTTTTAGGAAGGGATTTGATGAGAGAAGGGGGATGGGCACTAGTGTAGTGGAGAAGAGTGTTACAATCAGTCTCTTTTTTATGCAAATCAACAGAGAAACCCTGTGCATTTCTTGATACCTTAGTATCCAAAAAGACAACACTCTCTTCAGTAGACACTAGTTTAAATTTAATGTTGCAAGTAGCAGAATTTAGATAAGAAACAAATCTCTCCAGGGTCCCAATGTCGCCCAGCCATATGCCAAAAATATTGTCTATGTATTGCCACCAGGTGGCGCCATACTGTGAAAATAATGGGTGGTCATAGACAAAGTATTCTTCAAAGATATTCATATAAATATTGGCGTATGTAGTGGCGATATTGGAACCTATGGCAGTACCTTGGAGCTGTAAATAATAATGATCCTCAAATAAAATGTAACTACAACCCATGACAATATTTAACCTACAGCTTAACTAATCACCACTAATAGCCACTGCTCCAATCCCTGCTTCATGTGATATAGAAGTGTACAATGAAGCTACATAAAGACTGAATAGAATCCCCTTATTACTCTCAATAGACAGATTCTGGAGTTTGACCAAAAAATCCACTGTGTCTTTAATATAGGAACTAGAATTGACGAAGGGTCTTAACACTCTATCCAGATATATAGAGACTTTAGATAGAACAGAGCCCATCCCTGCCACAATAGAGCAGCCAGGGGGAGCTTCTAAGCACTTATGGACTTTAGGGAGGGTGTATAGAACTGGAGTAATATCCTTAGACTCTAAGATAAACTTGGCTGTATCCTTCCGTATAATGCCATTCTAAAGGGCATTTTGTATGCAACCATACATTTATTTCTTTATACTAAAGATAGGGTTACATTTCAGCCTTCTATACACCTTCCTATCAGACAATTGTGTAGTAATTTCATCTGTATAATATTCCTTATCCAATAGCACAATGGTGCCACCATTTTCAGCCCCCTTAATGATAAGCTGTTTATTATTCTTCAGATTGTTTAAAGCAGACCTATGTGTTTTAAATAAAACCATCTTTACAGGTTTCCCAACATTTTTCAAAATCTGTCTGCTACATAAATCTGCAATATCCCTTTTAATTAACTGAATAAAGGTCTGGACCCCTGAACTAACTTGTGCAGGTATAAATTAACTCTTATTGTAATTTAAATGGCAACTTAACGTTTCTATAAAAACGATGCAGATCTTTTTGCAGTTCAAAAAAGTCACTGCCTTGTTGCGGACAGTATGACAGTCCCTTATTTAGAACCTTAAGTTCATTATTCGTTAGCTGTACCTTTGAAATGTTAATCACTGCCTGACGATCACCCGCCAATCTCCTTTCAGTGGCAATTTCCTCTGCTGGTTCGGACCAACACCGCCCATACCGCTTGTGTTTGTGGCCTCCCCGACGTTTACCAGAGCTTCTAGGTCAGATTCCCCCGATATCGACTCTGATGAAGATCCATGCTGGCTAGAGCATCCACTTGCACCACGTGTGCGCCAACCTCTGTAACCAGAACCAGAGGTTCCCCCGTATTTACCAGTCGGGTCACGGCTCCAGCGATACACTGTTCCGGACAGGTAAATCCTCCTCATCCCTGGAAAAAAAATTCTTCTTGCGATCCTGTATGGTTTTCTTAAGGTCATTAACCTGTTCATCCAGTGTCTTAATCAACTTTTCCATTTCCTCTATGGGTAAGTTATCAATTAACTCTTGCTTCATAGCGCTGATCTGGATGTTCTGATTTTCAATCACCTTCTGGAGACACTCAACCGTTAGCACCATTATATCGAATGAACATTTATTAAGGATCATTTCAAATTTCTGGCAGTACTCAGTGTTATCCTGCATCAGTGTAGGGTGTACATGCATGCAAAGTCCCCTTGGGATATTCTTAACCCTGTGATATTCAGCCAGGGTTACAGTGTGCAGTTCAAAAGCCACATGTTTCTTTTGTAGATATTCCAGCTTTTTGCTAACGGTTTGTGAAGGTGAAGACTTTAAAAATGTCTATGGAGCCACGAATCAAAGTGGTAATCCTTGTGGCCTCCATTTTAGTATATCCAAAGGTCTTAGGTTCAGTAGACTCCTGCATAGGCTCCATCATGCAGACCCAGTGCAAGGAAAGTGCAGAGAATAATACTATAAACACCCAGAATATCCAGCACCCACAATAAACCCCTTTTCGAGCTGGTGTAACTGTTAGTGCTCCACCCGTAATCTGGCCCAATGTTGGCTTTCTTACCAATGCCATTTCAATCTATTAGAGCATGTATATCTGAATTAGTTAGCCTGCACCAATTACGTATGTGGTAAATCATTACCTTCTTATATTTAGATTGGGTAAAAACATAAATATATACAGAAATAATTAAATTAATAGCCAATGGGAGAGGAGACAATGTCTTGCAAAAATGCATTTATCATTACTAATGACTCTCTTGAGTATATGAATGCAGTTAATCTAGTATTCTTAACAAGCTAAATTAATGACATGTCTAATTAACGCTTATCATTTTTGTCAATTCTTAAAGAACCAGTAAATACAGTAGATTGGCATAATCAACAAATGCATGATAAGAAAGACAAAGCAATAGCACTTAATCTGAACTTCAAATAAGTAGAGTTTTTTTTTCTGAAATTTTTTAAAATTGTGTCTATTTCCACTCCTCCTGTATCATGTGACAGCCACCAGCCAATCACAAATGCATATACAAATGTTCTGTGAATTCTTGCACATGCTCAGTAGGAGTGTAAATGTTGTTTAAAATTGCCTGTGTGGTGTGATTTAGCTACCCAATTGGTTGCTGTGCACTGAGATGGAGGCAGTGAGCGGCACAGGACTATAAGGTGTGATTGGGCTATACATTAACTGTGTATTGAGACAGTGGAGCCAATCATTGAAGGCCAGTCAGTTGGGCGACTGTAAATTGTTCCACCAAGTGTATATATTGTATCTGTGTGTGCTGTATCCTGACCATACATGGATGTGCCCTTTTTCTCATTTTTGTGCACTGCAGGGATTCTAAAGATAAGTGGTGAGACCATCGCTGTCAAAAGTAGCAGCCTGAAGTGGTTCAGACATTTATAAGAGGATTTATGTGATTCTTTTTTTTTTTTTGGTTGGGGAAAGACTATAATAAAGCAAGAAATATCCATATTTATAAAAATGTTAACTAAACATAAACAAGGTTGGGGGGCGGAGCCAGCGCTCAATGGAGACGGCTGCACTTGTGTGAGCTCCGGTCTCCCTACAGGGCAAAATTAGCTCAATATGTGCATAGCCTGACCAATATGCCGTATAACGCTACCTAAATGTGCATAGACCTTTCCCCACAACTTGCGCTCATGCCATCTGGGCTCTAATTGGTAGCGATACTGTCTTATTGCTTGCTGGACCTGTGCTGCACCACCGGGAGGGCTATGGGGCCTGCACCTGAACAGCGGAGGTAATCGCCTCAAGGCCAGCTACATCATCGCCATCAAATGCCTTTGCAACACCAAACATCCTCATGCAGGTGAGACCCGCGCTCTTGAATCTTAGGGACTTGCGGTACAATAAGCCGTAGCAGAGTTCTGGGGCAGAAGCATAAAGGGACGCAGCCGCCATCTTGGACAGCGAGACACGCTGCATAGAGCATAACAGCAAGATAACATTCAGTGATGGTATGGATAAGGGGAACAAGGCTGTTTGATAGACACCCTGCTCATCTTGACTACTATTAGCTTCAGAGACATAATAGCCTCTTAAAGTGGCGCCACATTTCTTCCCGCCCTAGCACTCATATTAACACATCTCCAGGCTCACTATAGAGACTAAGTTGCTTTCCTCTGGCGCTCCAAAAGTATTTTCTGCTGCCGAGTGGGAGTCTGAACATCATATAGTAACTAACACTGCATTTCTCAGCGATTTGGGATTGGTTAATCTGTTGACATACAGGACATATTTAATTTTTATTACAGCGCTCAGCATGTCTCCAAAAAAGGGAAATAAGCCAGAAAGATCCGCCAAAAAGCAATCATCTGCGAATCCCTCTGTCAACAATTTTTTCAAACAACTAGATTCATCTACTAAAAAAATGACAGTCACACGTGACACCAGGACTGATGTATCTTCTGCTTCATCTGAATCGGAGGGGGAGAGTCTGGCTCCTGCCATCTCAGTCCCAAAAGCTCTCTTAGACTCACTACCCTCCAAAAAAGATTTATCTGCCCTAATCTGTCAAGTGAAGCAGTGTATTAGAGAGGAGATTTCTGAGATCAAAAAAGATCTATCGGATATGGGCCAAAGGGTGGAGAAATTAGAGGACAACTCGGACCTCGCCAGCTCCAATATAACCTTCCTCCGCTCCAAGGCTGCATCACAAGATGATCTCATACTCCAGATGGAAAATAAAATAGACGACTTAGAAAATCGGAGTCGTCGAGGCAACATTAGAATAAGGGGAATCCCAGAGACTATACCTGCAACAGAATTGGAGGACTATTTACAAGGCCTCTTTACTTTCATCATTGGGGTTGACCCTGAAGCCACTATAGCTTTGGATCGCTTTCACAGAGCCTTGCGAGCAAAGCCCCTGGGAGACCAGCCTCCAAGGGATGTTATTGTTAAAATCACAAGCTACCAAATCAAAGAAGAGATTATGAAGAAAGCGAGGCAGAAATATCCACTCAAATACAGATCTGAACCCGTTCAGCTATATGAGGATCTGACACCCAGAACTCTACAGAAGAGAAGAGAATTTAAACACTTTACGGCCAAGCTGCGACAACGCAATATCCCATATAGATGGGGCCACCCTTTCAACCTACAAATACCTTGGAGGGGAAGACGACTGATCTGCAACTCTGTTGAAGACATTCCAAAGGTCTGTAAAGATTTAGAGATAACACCACCCTCCCCACCTACTGATTCCACTGAAACAGCGGCAAGGGAGGCTAGACCTGCTCCACCACTTCCACAGAGAACAGAATGGAAGAAAATCACAACAAAGACTGTCAATAATGAACCCCGAGTTCCTGGTCCCACGGCTACACTGGGGAAGTGACTTTCTCACACATGGGACAATTATAACTGAACTTGTATACAATGATGAACATTGTTGGTCCTAGATGCGCCCCAGTGCTGTGGAGTCTGCCCGTTCTGGCCTTCCCCGGAATTTTATGATGGGGGGGCTGGGGCGGGGTGGACTCTGCATGTAGTTCTGGGGGATGAGGTACCTGCTGGTTAGTGGAGAAGATGCCAGCGGGAGACAGAGCGGTATAAGGTAACAGCCCGACCAGCGGAGGCCTTGCCCTGCTGATTGTTCTAAGTTAGTTCTAAGTTATTATGCAATGATGTTAGCTATGATGGAAAGTTCTAGTAGGCTATATTTAATTGCCTGGCTGCGTTTCTCTGTTTTCTGGTAAAGAATTGGTGTCTATGGTATCATCCGTCTTGCCACACAAGATGCACTATATACACTAAGTCTTAAGAAATATGATGCCCGACTGGGGTTTGTATTCCCCCTACAAGAAAAATACTGTTCTACGTTTTACATGTTTGCACCAGTTGTGCTATGTTCGTCATGTCGATATATTGTTTTATTTATCTACAGATATACTGTTATTGGATACAGCTTAATATGAAACTTACTCATTATGCTCAAGACCACCCCTCACAGAGTTTTATACACCTGGCCCACCCTAAATCTCTAAAGAGAGTATCAAACAATTATGTCGTCCCAAGTTAACACGCAATCCATACAAATCCTCACTCAGAATGTGAGAGGTTTTAACAGCCCCAATAAGAGAAGTATGGCCATTAGGGATCTGTGTGGGAGAGGAGGGAAAATACTCCTGTTACAGGAGACTCACTTCAAGACAGGGGGAATCCCTAAGTTTTTCTCCACTCAGTACCCATTACACTTTCATAGTACTAACTCACATAAAAAGGTCAATGGTGTTAGCATATTGATACATAAGTCTATCCCTTTCCAACTCCAATCTATAGACAAAGACAAAGACGGCAGATACTTAGGTATAATGGGACTACTATTTGGCAAACCAATAACCATTATAAATTTATACTGCCCCAATATGGGACAAGACCTGTTTTTCTCACGTGTCACTAATAGAATAGCAGATTTAACCAAAGGCCCCCTGATAGTAGCAGGAGATCTTAATATCCCCCTGGTACCAGACATAGATAGCTCCAACCCGGCCACCCGACATAATCAAAAAGCTCTCTGCTCCATTTGGAGGGATATTAGGAAATTGACACTTCATGACGCATGGAGATATACACACCCCCACACTAGGGATTACTCCTTTTTTTCAAACCCTCAAAAGAGCTACTCGAGGCTAGACTACATCCTAGTTGATCATATGGCCCTATCTTTAATTAAAATAGTTAATATTAGGCATACGGTGTGGTCGGACCACTCCCTAGTGGAGTGCAAACTGATATGGCCATCTGCCCCTATCAAGCCCTTTTTGTGGCGACTAGATAATGCTCTCCTGACGGACAAAAAAGTAATAGAGTCATTTGCTGAACATCTAGATACTTATTTTACCCTTAATAACACTGCAGAAGTTACACCCGCTTTGGTTTGGGAGACCCATAAAGCTTACATTAGGGGTGAATTTATTAAACTTAAAGCCCTTAAGCGAAAACAATCTCTTAATGAATACACTAAATTAGCTCAAGAGGTTCTGGACGCTGATCTCGCTCTGAAGCTCCGCCCTACAGATGGAGCCTTAATTAAAATTCTTCAAGAAAAAAGAGATGAATTGAATAAACACTTACAAATTGAATCCCAGAGATATCAATTACATATAAAACAGAAATACTATGGAGAAGGAAATAGGACAGGGAAACTACTGGCGAGGGCATTAAAAGCACAACGTGCCAACTCTTATATCCATTCCCTCAAAACGCCACTGAACACCACAATAGAAGACACAAAATCCATTGGAGACTCCTTTAAAAATTTCTATCATAGACTCTACAATTTATACCCTAATAGACAACTTACTCAGCACCAGCTAAAATGCGAGCAATACTTAGACAAGGTAACCCTTCCCAAACTTACTGAAAGTGAAGCGATGCTATTAGACGCCCCAATATCTGAGAGGGAAGTACTAGACGCCATAAAGGAGTTGAGGCCAGAGAAGGCCCCAGGCCCTGACGGTTTCAGTAACCGATACTATAAACTATTTAGAACCCAACTAGTACCGCATCTGCTCTCTCTGTTTAACCATATTTCGGAACTCGTAGTTTTCCCTGATTCTATGTTACAGGCCCATATTTCAGTCCTCCCTAAACCCGGAAAAAAACCAGATACCCCAGCTAATTTCAGGCCAATTTCTCTGTTAAATGTAGATCTTAAGATATACGCCAAAATCCTTGCGAACAGAATTAACACAATATTGCCCAATCTTATTCATTATGACCAAGTTGGTTTCGTCCCACAGAGAGAGGCCAAAGATAATATATGTAAAGTACTGAATCTATTAGAATATGTTAAAAAATCAAACACTCCTGCAGTATACCTATCAACAGATGCTGAAAAGGCGTTTGATAGGCTTGACTGGACCTTTTTACAATCCACCCTCCAAAAATTTGGCTTCCCCTCAACATTTATCCAAAAAATATTTGCATTATATTCCAACCCTTCTGCTCAGATTAAGGTTAATGGGGCCCTCTCTGACCATTTTGAAATTCGGAACGGTACGAGGCAGGGATGCCCGCTTTCCCCCATTCTCTTTATCTTATCTTTAGAGCCACTAGCTGTAAAATTGCGTGAGCATTCACATATAAAAGGTATAACTATCAAGGAAGAAACATATAAATTAGCAATGTTTGCTGATGATATCTTGATGACCCTGACTGATCCAATACACTCCCTCCCATATGTACAAAACATTCTGCAGGCCTTTGGGGCTGTATCAAATTTTCTTATAAACACCAATAAATCAGAACTATATCCAATCAACCTTACAGAAAAGGAGGTAACACAGATCCAACAAACATTCCCATATAAAATTCAGACCCAAGCGTTAAAATATTTAGGAATTTTTCTCTCCCATAATACAGAAACCATTCGAAAACTGAACTATGGCCGCCTATTAGAGGAATTCCAGCAATTAACAACCTCTTGGCTCCCCAAAAAGAATATCTCTTGGCTGGGGAGAATAGCTGCTGCCAAGATGACTCTGCTACCAAAGGCCCTGTATGTTATGCAGGCCTTACCAATTTCGGGGATTACAACAGATATTAGCAAATTACAATCTATAATGGACACTTATATTTGGTGCCGTAGACCCCCACGGCTAGCAAAAAATACATTATATAGGCTTAGGGAGGAAGGTGGGTTAGGGGTTCCGAATCTACACTTTTATAAAATGGCAATTACCCTAAATAGAATTGTGGAGTGGTGTAGACAGGGGACTGAATCCTATAAGAGATGTATCCACTTAGAATCCCAATTATTAGGAATACCCCAACTGGGTGTAATGTGTTGGGCCCCATATAAACCCCCCCTAGAGAAGATTGCAGACTACCCAATAATCAAAGAAACATGGTCAACCTGGTCCAAAATGCGGAACTCTCACAAACTTATAACATCAACTTATTCACCACTGACAACACTCAACCTTAATAGGGAACTCCGGGAAGGTCCCATAGGGATAAAACAACCTGTAAATACAACCTCAAAACTCCTAGACTATACCCCCGTGTTCACACTAGTGGAAAGAGGGAAACTAGTGCAGAGAGATATGTTGATCTCACAAGGCTTTACCCAATTCCAATCTTGGTTTGCCTATCACCAGGTACGCCACTATCTTTCCATGCACAAATATAAACAGGACTTATTCAGAGCCCGAACTGTATTTGAACTCCTTTGTTCCGCCCAACAAACCCCCAAGAAAGTCATATCACTTATGTATAAAAATATCCTCAGATCACACTACCCCAACAAACCAAATTATACTAAAAGATGGGAGGGAGAATTAGGGATAGAAGCCTCGCACAAGCAATGGGACTCATGGTTTCAGGCAACTGCTAGATCAGCGCATTCGGCGGCAGCACTTGAAACCAATATTAAAATACTCACCAGGTGGTACCTGACCCCTAGCAAATTAAAACACATGTTCACAAAAGCCAGCAATAAGTGCTGGAGAGGATGCGACCAAGAGGGCACTATGCATCATATTTGGTGGGGTTGCGATAAACTACAACCATTCTGGACTCAAGTCCAAACACAGATAGGCAAAATTCTTGGAACTGACTTGGTCCTTTCCCCTGAGGGAGTCTTATTCAACGCCAGCCCACATATCCCCTGTAAAATTAGAAAATGTCTCTATCAAATTTTACTAAATGCCGCAAAAAGACTTATCCCAAAATTTTGGAAGAAAACCCACCCACCCTCCGTCATTCATTGGCTTGACCTAGTTAAAAATACCTTGATACTGGAAAGATTATACTACCTTAGATTGGGCCGTTTGAATTTTTATCATGATATGATATTTTTATGAGAACAATATTTATATAGTGGGAGGACAAGGTCTCTGGAAAATGAGGTGGAGAGGAGAGGTGTGAATATATGATCATTTGATTTATGCACAAGGCCTTTCCTTGAGCTAAATAAGTGGGGAGATTGGTACATAAGCTAGGGTGGTATGGATGAAAAAAAAAAAAAAAAAAAACAATAGGTTGATCCTTGCAGCAATAGACAAATCTTAAAGTTCAAACACCTAACTAAAAATCTTGAGTGATAACCTGTGTAACCTTAGAGGGTCTATAACTGTAGTTAAGGTGGATATGCAACTATAAACAATGCTTTGGGTCTAAACCGAAAACTATAGATGTTGGAAAATACTGTATCTGTATACTATTGAATCTGTCATGCTGTTTATCCTGTTTCATATTTTTCTTTGTTTGTTTGTTTGAAAAATCAATAAAAGAAAAGATATTTAAACATAAACAAGGTTATTATTATGCACAAAAATCTATTAATAATAATCTTATAATATCAAGCATGTTGGTAAACTACATGTTAAAATATACATAGAAAAAGTATTTCTGTGACTTTTTAACTGCAATACTATGTATCTCAACATAAGCAGATAGAATAGATGTAGTATGAGACTTGTCCTACCTCCTGCAATAATAAAGTGCAGCCTATGAACTTATGTAATTGCTAACAGAATAATGCTACATACTAGTAATGTCTTTTAAAGCTATTGGTACTCCAAGACTCATTACTTGCACATGCAAATCAATATTAGGACAGTCAGCATGAACATAAATCAAAAGGAATTCCAACAGTCAATAGAAGTGCTTAATCAGCCTTAAAAGTAATTGTAGTGTGTCACCCATACAGAAAATCTCCTTATTCATGCTGCATATTGGTGCCGCACTGGTGCAAAAAGGACTAACTAGAAGTGCAAGACCTCATACAAGCTGCAACTATCTTATTTTAGTCTCTCCTATGTCAAGGGCAGCATGGTTCACATTCTGGGATTTCTAGCATTAATACAAAATTAAAGGGACAGTAAACTCACAATTTCATTATGCACAATTAAAAAAAAAAAAAAAGGTTGCTGGTGCACTTTCTTTCTCCTGTAATTTAATTCTTAAAATTATTAAGGCTGGAATGCATTTTGTGGAAAATTTGGTGCACAATTATTGGTTGATATGTGCACAAGTTTTATATATGCCCTTTACTGGCCGCAGCAAAGGAAGTAATCAGACCCAATCAGACAAATGTGTTTATGAACAAAACAAACTATAACAATAAAGTTGTTTACAAAAATTTAAATGCTTTTAATATAAAACATCATATTATTTCATGTTGATAATTGATATTCTTTCATCAACATCCTTCCTGGTATCCTAATTTTATAACTATGGGGTTAATAACAATGGTCTTATTATGCAACTAACATCACCTGATAAGACAAAATAACAAGGATTGATTTAGTTAAACAAGGCGGCCACTCATGGCGTTTGGCTCTTTCTCACATCTAGTTAGCCAATCACAAGAGACAAATGTGTACAGGCACCAATCAGCAGCTAGCTCCCACAAGTGTAAGATATGTGCATATTCTTTTTAAACAAGGGATACCAAGAAAACAAAGCACATTTGAAAATAGAAGTGAATTTAAAAATGTCTTAAAATGACATGCTCTATCTGAATCATGCAAGTTTAATTTTGACTCCCCTATCCCTTTAAAAGCATTTAAATGATTATAAAACAACTTTATTGTTATAGTTTGTTTTGTTCATTTCTAACTTCAATTAAACAAAATTTGTATGCAGTTGTTGTAATGTGTGACTTATGTATGGTCTATACATGTTAGAAATGGGACTCAAGTTAATCATATACAGCATGATAATTTGTTTGTTAGAATTTTGATCACTCTTAAAGGGACAGTCTAGTCCAAAATAAACTTTCATGGTTCAGATAGAGAATGTAATTTTAAACAATTTTCCAATTTACTTTTATCACCAATTTTGCTTTGTTCTCTTGATATTCCTAGTTGAAATCTAAACCTAGGAGGCTCATATGCTAATTTCTAAGCCCTTGAAGGCCGCCTCTTCTATTAGGGCATTTTGACAGTTTTTCACCACTAAAGGGTGTTAGTTCATGTTTGTCATATAGATAACACTGTGCTCACGTACGTGGAGTTCCAGTGAGCCAGCTCTGTTAGACTAAAATGGATGTCTGCCAAAAGAGCTGAAATAAGGGGGCAGTTTGCAGAGACTTAGATACAAGGTAATCACAGAGGTAAAAAGTGTATTTATTTAACTGTGTTGGTTATGTAAAACTAGGTAATGAGTAAAAAAGGTATTATCTATCTTTTGTAAACAATAACAATTCTGGTATAGACTATCCCTTTAACCCCTTAATGACCTCAGCACTTTTCCATTTTCTGTCCGTTTGGGACCAAGGCTATTTTTACATTTTTGCGGTGTTTGTGTTTAGCTGTAATTTTCTTCTTACTCATTTACTGTACCCACACATATTATATACCGTTTTTCTCGCCATTAAATGGACTTTCTAAAGATACCATTATTTTCATCATATCTTATAATTTACTATAAAAAAATGATAAAATATGAGGAAAAATGGAAAAAAACACACTTTTTCTAATTTTGACCCCCAAAATCTGTTACATATCTAAAACCACCAAAAAACACCCATGCTAATTAGTTTCTAAATTTTGTCCTGAGTTTAGAAATACCCAATGTTTACATGTTCTTTGCTTTTTTTGCAAGTTATAGGGCCATAAATATAAGTAGCACTTTGCTATTTCCAAACCATTTTTTTCCAAAATTAGCGCTAGTTACATTAGAACACTAATATCTTTCAGGAATCCCTGAATATCCCTTGACATGTATATATTTTTTTTTAGTAGACATCCCAAAGTATTGATCTAGGCCAATTTTGGTATATTTCATACCACCATTTCACCGCCAAATGCGATCAAATACAAAAAATTGTTCACTTTTTCACAAATTTTTTCACAAACTTTCGATTTCTCACTGAAATTATTTACAAACAACTTGTGCAATTATGGCATAAATGGTTGTAAATTCTTCTCTGGGATCCCCTTTGTTCAGAAATAGCAGACATATATGGCTTTGGCGTTGCTTTTTGGTAATTAGAAGGCCGCTAAATGCCACTGCGCACCACAAGTGTATTATGCCCAGCAGTTAAGGGGTTAATTAGGGAGCTTTTAGGGAGCTTGTAGGGTTAATTTTAGCTTTAGTGTAGTGTAGTAGACAACCCCAAGTATTGATCTAGGCACATTTTGGTATATTTCATGCCACCATTTCACCGCCAAATGCGATCAAATTAAAAAAAAACGTAAAATTTTTCACAATTTTAGGTTTTTCACTGAAATCATTTACAAACAGCTTGTGCAATTATGGCACAAATGGTTGTAAATGCTTGTCTGGGATCCCCTTTGTTCAGAAATAGCAGACATATATGACTTTGGCGTTGCTTTCTGGTAATTAGAAGGCTGCTAAATCCTGCTGCGCCTCACACATGTATTATGGCTAGCAGTGAAGGGGTTAATTAGGGAGTTTGTAGGGAGCTTGCAGGGTTAATTTTAGCTTTAGTGTAGAGATCAGCCTCCCATCTGACACATCCCACCCCCTGATCCCTCCCAAACAGCTCCCTTCCCTCCCCCACCCCACAATTGTCCCCGCCATCTTAAGTACTGGCAGAAAGTCTGCCAGTACTAAAATAAAAGGGTTTAAAAAAAAAATAAAACATTTTTTTAGCATATTTACATATGCTACTGTGCAGGATCCCCCCCTTAGCCCCCAACCTCCCTGATCCCCCCCAAAACTGCTCTCTAACCCTCCCCTCTGCCTTATTGGGGGCCATCATGGGTACTGGCAGCTGTCTGCCAGTACCCAGTTTGCAATAAAATGTGCTTTTTTTTGTTTGTTAGTTTTTTTCTGTAGTGTAGCTTCCCCCCCCCCCACACAGACAAACCCCCACCATCTTGCTGATCGTTTTGTTTTTGCATTTTTTACATTTTTTTTAACATTTTTTTATTTGAGCATTTTCTGTAGTGTAGCGGTTCCCACCCGCTCCCTCCCCGTGCACGCGCCCGCCCCCACCCTCCCGTGCGCGCCCCCAGCCACCCCCGCCCACGATCCCGCCCCCCTTCACATCACCAGGGCCATCGATGGCTGCCACCCGCCTCCCGGTCCGGCTCCCACCCACCAACGCATTAAGCCACAGATCTCCGGTGCAGAGAGGGCCACAGAGTGGCTCTCTCTGCACCGGATGGCTTAAAAAGGTTATTGCAGGATGCCTCCATATCGAGGCATCACTGCAATAACCGGAAAGCAGCTGGAAGCGAGCAGGATCGCTTCCAGCTGCTTTCCACACTGAGGACGTGCAGGGTACGTTCTCAGGAGTTAACTGCCTTTTTTCTGAGGACGTACCCTGCACGTCCTCAGTCGTTAAGGGGTTAAGGGAAAGCAGCAAATATACATTCATTTAAGCTTGGAAATCACCTTCAAATAGCATATTAAAAAAAAAAAGTTTTTTTGTTTGTTTGTTTTACATTTCTATATAGGGTGCTAGGCAATCTTCTCAACCCTTTTCCATCCTTTAGGAATATTGGAAAGATAAATAAATGTGTGGCCAATCTGTAGTACAAAAAAGTGAGGCAGAGGGACAGGTTTAAAAATTAAGAACATCAATTTTATTATGCAATAAACAGGTAAAAGTACAATTTGTCAACATCGTCAAACATCACAAGTAAGTAAAAAAGCCGGTGTAGCAGAGGACTTACGCGTTTCAGCTTACGCCTTTACTTATAGACCATGCTACACCGCTCACTAGGGGAAATTTAAATACTCTTATGAATGGCCAGCACCTGTACCTTTTGTTAACGGCAAAGTCATATGATATTAATCACCTTAAAGAAACAAACCCCTCCTAATAAACTATGGCATAGGTTCATAGTCACTCCCTATCTTAAACAAAAGCCATTATAAGTATTATGATGATATACATAAAGTCTATTAACATCTGTTTGAAATATGCAGACATAATATATCATATAACACTACTTATGTTAAATTGTGAAAAAAAAAACACTTTAACTTAAATTACTAATACGGATATGACCATTTTCGGCAAATAGTTTCTAATGCTTCTAGCAATTACTTCTCCTTCTGGGGTCAGTTCTATCTCCAGAGGCTTTTGCCAACCTATATATGGGTTGGTGGGAGCTGTCCCACATTTTTAGAGAGGGGTGTCCCCAGGGGGAAGGGATTGTGATGTACAAAAGGGGGTCAGTCACAGAAGGGGAGGATTTTGTATGAGACATAAACGTTAACACAGTAGGTTTGAAATTCACTAGTGTGATAAGTAAAGATCAAATAGAGTTTTTGGATTAAGTGCCGTCAGGGAAAGGTAATAAAATAGTTACCACACTACACAGAAAACCAATAGCTGGGAACAGCATACTACATTCAAAAAGTATGCACCCTAAACATACACATTTTGGGATGTTGAAGGGAGAGTATATGAGGTTAAAAAAGAATTGCTCCACAGAAGCAGAATACCATGTGCAGTCATCTGTGTTCAGAAAATGCTTTCGGAGTAGAGTTTTCTCTGAGCATTAAATTGACAGGGCTTCTAAAGAAGTGGACAGTGTGGAAAGACATGCATTACTATATAGAAACAAAAATACAAATAAAGATCAGTTTTATGAAATGCCAATATTTGTTACGGATTATAGCAATCAACTTGATGAAATCACTAAGATAGTGAAGAAATGTTTTCCTATCCTACAGGGGGACCAGGATCTTTACCCCTGGGCCCAGAAAAGCTGTAAATGCGTTTCTAGAAGAAACAAGACTGTAGGAAATATCCTGGCCCAGAGTGAGATAAAAAATAAAAGACAGCATGGTAGTAGCTGGCTACAGTGTAAAGGGCACTACAGATGTGGAACTGGCAGTTGTAAGGCATGCACATACACCCAGGTAGGAAAACAGTTCCAGTCAGCGGTGACACAAAGGGTTTTTTCCCATGATGCATGTACCAACTGCCGTTCCACATATGTAATTTATCTGGTCACATGCACTCTATGTAATGTGCAATATGTGGGGATTACCACTAGGAGCATCTTAGGGATGTGAAATCAGACTCTCCAGATTCCCAGATGGCCCTACATTTCAAAAGGGTGCACAACATTAGTACAGAATAACTCAAGTGGTAGGTGATTGAATAAGTCAAGATGCCGTCAAGAGGAGGGGATCGGGATAAGTTGCTCCGCACTATAGAGGCTTTCTGGATATTTAAACTTAAATCTAGGGTGTGGGATGGCCTTAATATCCAGACTGACCTCATAAATTTATGGAGATGAGTTCCCTGACAACATTTTTTCTGTGTATAAACTTCTGTTTGATTTTGCACTATTTATGTATAGTTTTTTGTTTCTTCTGTCCTTCACATGTTTTCTTTAAAATAAGAATAGGAAAACTGATATGTTTATGCTTGGTACTATGAGGTTTTGTTTAAGTATAAATGTACACACATTTTGTCATACATTTTCTTTGGACTATGGCTGGCGCTGTAACTTACTTTAGTGGCACACAGTATTACTAATATTTTTAGTTCCCTTAAATAGGGGTTGTATTGATTTACATTGAGCCATAAAAGGTTTATAGTGTCACCCATGAGGAATGTTATTCTTCATCACCTGAGTGCTGAATATATATATGTTATTGTATCAAGTCTGCACTTTTTGCGCATTTCCTTGTTTTTCTTTAAGCATTAGAAACTATTTGCCGAAAATGGTCATATCCGTATTAGTAATTTAAGTAAAAGTGTTTTTTGACAATTTAGCTTAAGTAGTGTTATATGATATATTATAAGTCTGCATATTTTAAACAGATGTTAACAGACTTTATATGTAGGACATTTACTTGTATATCATCATAATACTTATAATGGCTTTTGTTTAAGATAGGGAGTGACTATAAACCTATACCATAGTTTATTAGGAGGAGTTTGTTTCTTTAAGGTGATTAGTATCATATGACTTTGGCGTTAACAATAGGTACAGGTGCTGGCCATCCATAAGAGTATTTAAATTGCCGCTAGTGACCAGTGTTGCGCGGTCTATGAGGAAGGCGTAAGCTGAAACGCGTAGACTGCTGCTACACCGGCTTTTTTACTTACTTGTGATGTTTGACGATGTTGACGAATTGTACTTTTATCCCGTTTTTTGCATAATAAAATTGATGTTCTTAATTTTTAAACCTGTCCCTCTGCCTCGCTTTTTTTGTGCTATGGATTGGATATTCATAGGAATCTCAGGGGATTCCATTGGCGGTTTGCAGGGGACAGGAGTGAGAGGAGGAGGATCTGGTAAGCGGTGCATTGTGAGCGTCGGGATCATTCAGGCAAGGCGCGCTGCAGACGCTATTATAACAGTTTACTCAAGGAGACCACACCCTGAAGGAGCAGTCATGAAAGGAGAGGACATTGAGTGAGTTTTTCTCTTTACTTTGTAATTTATAATTTGCGTGGGATTCGTCCTAAGAGGATTTTGTTTACCTTTATGGTGTATCATGGCTTGATGATAATAGCAGCACTGGATACAATGTGAATAGTTTGTCTGACAGCTTTTGCACTAAATGCTGCAGAGGGGGTAATTCTTTGTTTTGTTATGATTGTTTCATTTACCTTAGTTGCATTGAAACCTTTAGAAAGAATAGCTAAAATATGCTCTAGTATAATCATAATTTAAAATATTTTATTGGCCTAACAATTGTTCTCTTGCTACTGGTAATTTTCATGTACCTCATAATAAGCTGATGTCAACAGATCACAATGTGCTGGTTAAACATGTTCCTTCTACTAGACCAGGTGTAAGCAGTAACTTTCATATGGTTATGCAACCTTTTCTCCGGAGTACAATTTACATTTTGTGAACTTTATTCAGCTTTTTATTTAGTTGTGTGTTCATTTTGCTTGCAAAAGTGATTTTGAGCAGATATTTTATTTGTAAAAGACTGAAATAGCTCCAGATTTTTCTGATTTGCATCCCTTTAACAATTACCATACCAGTAAAAAGACAGCAAACCCAACATTTTTTCTTTCATGATTCAGATAAAAAATACAATTTTAAACAACATTCCAATTTACTTCTACTATCTAATTTGCTTCATTCTTTAGATGTCCTTTGTTGAAGAAATAGCAATCCACATGGGTGAGCCAATCACATGAGGCATCTATGTGCAGCCACCAATAAGCAGCTACTGAGCCTATTTAGACATTCTTTTAACAAATGAGAATAAAACAATTAGACAATAGAAATAAATTGGAAAGTTGTTTAAAATTACATGCTCTATATAAATCATGAAAGAGAAAAATTGGTTTCAAGTCCTTTTAAAGGGACAGTAAAGTAAATTTAAAGTTAAACTTAAATAGATTGGATAGAGCATACAATTTGTTTAGTTCTTGTAGTATCCTTTGTTAAAGAGTAATCCTAGGTGAGCTCAAAAGCATGCGCATGTTTTTAAACACCTTGCAGGGGTATGTGCAACAATCTTTAAAGGCATGTGCATTCTTCTAAACTTCTGTCAGCCGACTTAGCTTAGCTTTACTCTTTCATAAGAGAAGTGAAATGCAAAGTTGTTTACAATTGCATGTTCTATCTGAATCATGATCGTTTCATTTTGACTGTCCCTTTAGCTTAACCTCTCTTGAACTTATTGGGTGTCTACCTATTTTAGTGCTCACATCTATAGTAGCTTTTATGGTTCCATGTTGCTGAGCATTGTTTTCCATATAATTATCTCCTCATTTATTGGAGTTTTCTTCCTGTGTTCTTTTATTTCCTGTATATCTGTGATCAGCCCTCATTGATGTCTGCGTGGTTTCCTCTTCTATTCAGCAAGACGTGGCTATTAAACACAGACATTTATATAAACTGTGTTTCAAGTGTGTTTATGAAATTGTTGTTGCTGTGGTTGTGTGCCAACTAATGATACTTTTGGGAAGATATGTGGGGCCCGATCCGATATAAATCGTCGCCCGCAAAAGCCGGCGACGCCAAATTCTGCGCGGGTTTAGTATCCTATATACGGCGTAACTTAGAAGTTATGCTCGTATATTTCTGCCTTCGCCCATCGTTTTTTGGTCCATAGACTGACATACAAAACATGCGCAGTTTGGTATCCAATATACGGCGTAAGGACTTACGCGCACAGATTTCAGAAAATCTACTCCATTCTCATCTCACCACAAATTGAAGGCGCAGCAACCCTTGAACTGACATAGAAACCAAAGTAACTCTCTGAAGGCCTAACAAGTGCATGCTTAACAACATACATATCAGCAGCTTGATCACAAATAGTTAACCTCTTCAAAGCATTTATTATTCCTGCCCCTGCAAGTTTGTCAAACCAATCACAAAGGGGTGCATCATGGGGCACAAAAGGTCATCATGGGGCACAAAGGGTCATCATGGGGCACAAAGGGTCATCATGGGGCACAAAGGGGTGCATCATGGGGCACAAGGGGTACATCATCGGGCACAAGTGGTGCTGGAAGCCCTACAATCCCCTGTTGTTCCGTCTACACATGCTGATTCTATAGTTGCTGCTGAGGTCCATGGTGATGGTGCTGCCCCTGCTGCAGCTGGTCATCGAATTACATACTGCGGATTTCTACTGCATGTAAGTGAAACTACTACATCCCACCCCCATTCCCTTAACCACCCTAATTACTGAAAATATTTCATTAGTTCAATTCATGTTTTGGTCACTATGATTTATTGACTATCATTTCGAGGAATGAAAATGGATGTTTATACCTTATGTTCACACCTTCTGTAAATACATTATTATTTAGATATATATACCCATGTGCAGGGATAGGCAAGGTGTCCTTCACTAAAAGTCTTTACCTTAGAAAATGTCCGCCACAGCCTTGGCTCGTGCCTATCCCTGCACATGGGTCAATTTCTATTGGATGTGAGAAACCTTGATTCACATCTTAAAAGTGAATATCACTATATGTACCCTTCATACACAACTATGTGATGTGGTTTAGAGAACATGAATATGTCATAAACATGATGATATTACCTTTTTTGAGCCATTTCCACACAGGCCTTATTATAGTTTTCAAAAATATTAGTGTACTAAAACACCCCTAACATGGATGTGGATGACAATTATATGGTTAATAACAAAGGACAAGATTTATTCTGAAATATAACATTAGTTTTTTTTTTTTTTTAGGCTTCTTAGGTGAGGGGGCTGAGGTGCCTGGAGTGGGTCTCCTGCCTCTCCTGGGTTGTGTGGATTCAGAGGATTCTGCAGGAGTGCTGGCCACAGATGAGAGGCTGGAGGCAGTGTCCTGCTGGTGTGTGAAATGCTCCACCAACACACCCAACAGTTGGTTTTGTTCCCGCCATCTGTTGTCAGTCTGCAACTGCATGTCCGAAATAACTCATCATCTGAGATTGGTTCTGGACTATACCACTTAAAGATGCTGCCATGTCCCATTGCAGCTCAATGGAATGCTGGAGTAAAGTCTGTTGGCTCCTCTAAAACCTGTGTTGGTCTCTCTGCATTCTCTCGCAGGTTGATGTGAGCCTCCTCTGGAGGGCAATGTATTTGTCGCCCAGAGCAGAAGTCAGAGGATCTAAAGGCTGTTCACCAGCAGGGATTATAGGCGCAGGTTCACCTCTAGCTGCTGTTGCATCTGGAACAATGACAGCTGGTGCCTCAGGGTGAACAACCACAGCTGGTGCCTCTCAGGGTGAACAACCACAGCTGGTGCCTCTCAGGGTGACCAACCACAGCTGGTGCCTCTCAGGCTGAACAACCACAGCTGGTGCCTCAGGGTGAACAACCACAGCTGGTGCCTCAGGGTGAACAACCACAGCTGGTGCCTCAGGGTGAACAACCACAGCTGGTGCCTCAGGGTGAACAACCACAGCTGGTGCCTCAGGGTGAACAACCACAGCTGGTGCCTCAGGGTGAACAACCACAGCTGGTGCCTCAGGGTGAACAACCACAGCTGGTGCCTCAGGGTAAACAATGACAGCTGGTGCCTCAGGGTGAACAACCACAGCTGGTGCCTCAGGAGGAACTACAAAAGCTGGTGCCTCAGGAGGAACTACCACAGCTATATGCTCCTATATGCTGGAGCTCTTCAAAGGGAAGTGGATGGTGGAGCTCTCCGGGTGGACTGGTAGTCCCATTGATGACTGGTGTGCGACCACTCAGCCTGACCAGTTTGTATATCCTGGTGGTAAAAGTCCTGACTGGCCTGATATTGGGAGGGGGGGTAAAGACATCTACAGTTTGAGGATGCCTTCGCTGCCCCCCATAACCAAAAGAATATTCCTCCAGCCAGGGCTCCTGCCAGGGCTCCTCTTCAAAACTTGGTGGCATTACGTATGGGTCCTCAACAGAGGCAATCCAACCCACCTTATGCCTGGGAGCGTACTGTTGAGGGATTCTCTGGCCTGGTGGTTGTGGTGGAGGCATTCTCTGGCCTGGTGGTTGTGCTGGAGCCATTCTCTGGCCTGGTGGTTGCGGTGGATGCATGCCCGTTTGCACCCTGGTGACAGGAAGTTCTGTGGAGGAGTCAAATGATGAGAGGTATTAGTAAAATCATATATATATCCATGTGGGCATACAATGTACATTGATACATGCTAGGGCCTATACTCATTCTCATGTCAAACTCTATAACATGCATGTGCGCATTGTGATTTGTGATATGAGGGATTTTAATATGCAAAGTATACATGTATGTGTTTCATACAATAGTTCTGTGTACATGTCAGTGATGGAGAAAATGTGTTCTTTAAGTGATACTATGGTCACACAATTTCCTTTAGCCTGATGTAGGCACATAACGTGCTTTCTTGAGCTAAAAGAATTGCGATGGCTATAGTGTCCATTTACTGAAAACTCTACATGTGGCTTGTGGCCTGTGTTACTCCAAGACATGTTAGTATTTAACTATTCCACCTATTATCATTAATTTCAATGTGTTAAGTAGCATTATATGGACATTAAACCCATTTTGATTCTTTCATGATTCAGCTGGAGCATGCAATTTTAAACAACTTTGTAATTTACTTCCATTACCGAATTTGCTTCATTCTCTTGAGATTCTTAGCTGAAAAGCATATCTAGATAGGCTCAGAAGCTGCTGATTGGTGGCTGCACATCAATGCCTCATGTGATTGGCTCACCCATGTGCATTGATATTTCATAAACAAAGAATAACAAAATAATGAAGCAAAATAAATAATAGAAGTAAATTGGGATGTTGTTTAAAACTGTATTCTCTATCTGAATAATTACATAAAAAGCTTTGGTTTAATGTCCCTTTAATGTGAAATCTAATTGTAGATGTTTTTGTTAGTAGGCCACATACCATGCTCCTCATTGTGTATATGAATGTGTGACATTAAAGGATGTTATATCTCAAATACATATAGTACTGGTGTGTGGGATGTTACTCACCAGCATGCTGTGCTGATGTTGCAGTCCCTGAGTCACGAGCCCCTGGAAGTCCACGGACTGCTGTGACGCTCAGGGACCTCCGAATAATCTCCTGCCACTCATATTCTGCCTCCTGGGGAGGACCAGCACCTGTTCCCCTCTGGTGCATGGCTTCTTGGCCCATTTTCTCCTTGACCCGCCTCTTGCAGTCATTCCACCTTTTCTTGAGCCCATCCACATTCCTCCTCTGCTGGGCCACACTGTTGACTGCCTCCTCGACCCTCAGCCATCTTTACACTTTCGGGCAACTCCTTTGCCCTTCTCTTGGCCAAAGAGGGCAGTGTGGTTCTCCATGACGGCCTGGACTAGCACGAGGTTTTCGGCAAAAGAGAAGTTATGGCACCTCATACGCTCCTCGTCCTGGGCCGCCTGGCTCCCTCCCTGGGATGTCCCTGGTGTGGGTTCCTCCCTTATCCTCTCCCTCCTCCCCCCTTCTTTTTTTTTATAAAACGTTTTTTATTGAGGACATATTGTTAACAGAGTACTTTTCTCAAGTAGAGGTATATATAACATCAAGAATAAATAAAGCATAAAAAGTACATTTACATGTGCAAGGTTCAGTAACTGTAGAATATCAATGACAATGTAAATTTCTCCCTGCAAGGGAGTCCTCGTTTTTACAGAGGTCACCTTTTGTACATATATAGTAAACTTTCATGAGTATACAATCGTATATCATCATTCTACAAAGGTGTTAACCTTAGAACAACAAGCCAGTCAATGGAAGTGATTAAGTAGTGTGGTTTTAACTGTCATGTTACATCACAGTTTCCTATTGTTATGGAGGGGCCTTCCGACCCCTCTCCGCTCATTATCTGCTAGTGGGAATATTGGGCTTCTGTCTTGGTTTCTGTGAAGGCGTGGGGGAAAAGGGGCATATGCAGGGGTTGGAGGTTGAGGTAGCTAGAAGAGGCGTATTCCTATTTATCTTCCTATTTCTGAGTGTTCAAGTGGGGGTTAGGTGAGTCAGCATGGTTTCCCACGGTTCCCAAATCAGGCAGTAATTGTGTAATTGCCCTTGTTCCCTAGCCACATAATTTTCCATATTTTTGATATAGTTCACTCCCTCAATTACACTCTGTATCCTGGGGGGTTGGCTCTTTTTCCAATTCCTAGCTATTAGTAATTTAGCAGAGATGAGGATATATACCAAAAGCTTTTGTTTGGATTTGGGGAGCTTGTCCACACCTAGGTGTAGTATGGCCAGGGCTGGGCTCAAGGTTGGCGCTAGCTCTAAGTCTGTACAGATTTTTTCGATTTTCTGCCAATAAGTCGTCAGTTTAGGACAGGTCCACCAGACGTGGATGGGGGACCCCGGCTCTCCGCACTCTCTCCAGCACTGTTGTGAGTGGTCAGGAAAAAGCTTCTGTAGCTTTGTGGGTACTAAGTGCCATCTGGTGATTATTTTGAAGTATAACTCATAGAGAGTGACACAATGGGTTGCTTTTTTCGTTAAGCTAATGGCCTTGCCCCAGGCATCTGGTGGAAATGTGGCCTGTAAATCCTTCTCCCATGCAGCCATATGAATTGTTTTTGGAATAGTCTCTTCTTCAATAAGACAGTGATAATGTACTGTGAGGGGTTTATGCTGTTGGGTATTGGTTGTCCACCGTGTCTCCCAGATAGTCAGATCTCTCAATGGTTCGCCTAAAAAGCCCCAGGATTTCAACAATGTACGGAGTCTCAGTAAGTCAAATTGGTGTTTGGGAGTTAGCGTAGGGAGGCTCAGCATGTCTCTATGTGTTCTTAATTGTCTGTTGCAGTAAAAGTCACCCACTGTGTTTATACCCGTAGTAGCCCATGTGCTAGGATGTGTATTGAGTAGCCCCACTAGAAGGGCCCTTATTGGGTGTATTGGTGAGGGGTGCGGGGACACCAATTTGTTATGGCGCAGCTTATACCAAGCTTCTTGACATCCTTTCACTATATTGTTAGCGACATGAACTTTGGCTTGCCAGTGTGGGGGCAGCCAAAGCAAATCTTTGAGATAGACGTAAGCTGGTAGTGAGGCCTGCTCTAAATCTCTCCACCTTGTTGGGGGGAGATCTTTACCCCATGCAGTAGCATGGGTTAGCATTGCCGCTTCATAATATTTCCGAATGCTAGGGAGACCAAGGCCTCCTTTCTCTATCGGCATCTGCAGGATGTGTGCAGCTACTCTGGGTCTTTTATCTTGCCAGGTGTATGAATTAAAGAGGGTCTGAAACTTCCTAATCAATGTGTATGGGACTGGCATCGGAATGCAGCGGAACAGGTAAGTGATCTTTGGTAAGATCATCATTTTAAGAGCCGCTATTCTGCCCATCCAGGATATTTCACTGTATCTTTTAGAGTGAAGCTCCGAAGTGACGGCTGTTAGTAGCTTTTCAAAGTTTTCCTTGATCACCACCAACTTTTTATGGGAGAGAAAAACTCCCAGGTGGCGAACTGCTTTGCAGGACCACTTGAAAGAGTAGGCAAGCTGGATCTCTTCCCGTTCATGCTGCGGAATATTAATGGAGTAGGCCTCCGTCTTGGTCACATTGAGTTTGTAATAGGAGATTTCTCCGAATTGTGCGAAAAGGGCCATTAACGGGGGGATAGAGTCAGTTGGGTCGGAAAGAAAGACCGTAAGATCGTCGGCAAATAGCGCAAGCTTCTGAGGGGTGTCATGCATCTGCACGCCATGAATCTGTTTTGATTCTCTAATTGCGATCGCCAGGGGCTCAATAGCCAAAACAAACAGCAGAGGGGAGAGGGGGCATCCCTGTCTAGTTCCGTTACTAATTGTGATCTTAGGAGAGCAGAATCCTAATCCTCTAACAACTGCAGTGGGGGCCGAGTACAGCGCCTTGGTCGCTGTGATGAAGGAATCCGGTATTCCAAATGCTGATAGAGTTTGAAATAAGTAGTCCCATCTCACCCTGTCGAAGGCCTTTTCGGCATCAAATGACAGGGTGAGTACCGGAAGTCCCATATCTGCGGCCTCTGAGAAGATATTTAAGAGGCGCCGAGTATTATCGGAACCCTGTCTTCCTTGTACAAAGCCCACCTGATCTAGGTGTATGATTGTCTGCAGGTGCTTCCCTAGCCTATTAGCTAATATTTTAGCGTAGATTTTTGCATCTACATTAATGAGTGAGATGGGTCTGTAGCTAGAGCACAGTAGTGGGTCTTTACCCTCCTTATGAATTGTGGTAATGTTTGCTTCCAGGAATTCTGCTAGGAAGGCGCCTGTGGTTGCTACTTTTTGGAATAGTCGGAGCAATATCGGTGTTATGATCGGGCTAAGTGTTCGATAGAACTTTGCCGTGAACCCATCTGGCCCAGGGGCCTTATGGGGTGCGAGGTCTTCTATGGCTGCTTTAACCTCTTCTAATGTGAACTGTCGCTGCAATTCGGTTCTAGATTCCTCAGTTAGGGTGGGTATAGGTAGTGTTTCTAAGAATTTGAGGATGTCGCCATGGCCAGATCCGCCAGTTGCTTCAGATTGCCCAAGATTGTATAGGGAAGAGTAATAACTAGCAAACGCAGCGCCTATTTCTTTAGGAGAATGTACCACACCACTGCACGTCGCTATGTGAGGTATCCTTTTCTGCAATGTGTGCATGCGTAGTTTGTTAGCTAGAAGCTTGTCTGCCCTATTGCCTTTATGGTAGTACAATTGTTTGAGATTACGTAGAGTCTCCTGTACCCGGGCTAAATCTCTCTTGGAGATTTCTTCCCTAATAAGTCCAATTTTGCTGGCGACCTGAACACTAGGGCTCGTTTTGTTTGTCTGCTCAAGGGCGCAAAGATCTCCATATAGCTTTGCTAATGGCTGGCTATTCTCTTTACGCAGTCGGGCCATTTTCTTAATAAAGTGACCCCGTAGGAATGCTTTAAGAGCGGCCCAAACCATGTCAATATCAGTGGTTCCTGTGTCATTATGTGACAGAAACTCCTTCACAACCCCCTGGAGCGCTGGAAGTTCTATATCAGAGAGCCATTGCTCAGGAAGTCGCCATGGCGGCCTATTAGCCAGGGCTTGTAGCTGAGTGAAATCTAAGCAGACCATGTCATGGTCTGACCACGTACACGGCCTGATGGAAGGATTAGCAAGTTGGTCTAGAGACCACGAGTCACAGAATATATGATCAAGCCTGGAATATGAATTGTGGGCTTTTGAGTAGTGTGTAAAGTCTTTCTCGGAAGGTGCTAAGCATCTCCAAGCGTCATAGAGGTTATGTTGGTATATGAGTTTCCGGAAAGCGTTGGAGGTAGAGGAGACGTTTCTGTCGGAGTGTATCGTGATGGTGGATTGCTTGTCTTTGGCTGGGTCCCAGACCATATTGAAATCTCCCCCAATGATTAGGTGTCCTCTTTTGATCTGTTCTACGTGTGCTAATAGTTTGCGGAGGAAGGGAACTTGTTTGGAGTTAGGTGCATATAATGAGACTAGTGTGAACAGTGTGTTATTAAGTGAACAGATAAGTATCAGGTACCTACCCTCACTATCTCTTTCAATATACTCCATGGTATAGGACAAGTCTCTACTAATCAAGAGGGCAACTCCTTTAGTCTTGCCCTCAGAATTGGAGGCAGTTTCACATACTGGGAAGTATTGGGAAATTCCAGAGAGTCGGGGTTCCCCCATCCAGTGTGTCTCCTGTAGGAACATGATATGTATTTTATGTGCTAGGAGATATCGCTGTAACAATTTCCTCTTAGTGGGGGAATTTAAGCCTTGCGCATTCAGCGTAGCTATACGTAACGGGGCCATTTTGGGTGTGGCGGGGGGATGCCCGGGTTACTTGGGGTGAAAAATCAGTCTAGCAGTCAAATGTGACGAATCAGTCCTATGCTGTGAGGGCTAGGAAAACATGATATATATTAACTGAGAAGTATTTATAATAGGAAACCACTATGACTAGATAAAAGTGATAAGTATACACTTTCGCAATGAGTGCACCAACCGGTCTTTGCCAGTGGGGCACAACTAATGTAGTGGGGGGGAGCTAAGCGGAGAGGGGTCCATGGCCCCACCGACTTAAAATACGGGTTATAAATCTGGGCAAGCAAGCAAACAAGCTATAATATATAATTGCTTAGGTCTCACCCATCTTCATCCTGCTTAGTCAGCATGGTAGTCCTTAAGCATTGTAGAGCAGTCCCTCCTATGATGAGTCATCTTCTTCTTTCAGAGGGTCCAGCAAATAGAATGAGCAAAGTAAGTAATACAAGTAGAACAAGAAAAAAAAAAGCAGACAAGCTCTCTATTTGTCTGCATCTCGTTGTGGATCAGTAGAATCTCTGCGCTTCTTAAAGGCTTCATTGGATGTTCCAGGAGTACCAGAGGATCTTTGTGGTAGTGGCTTCCATGGCGGGGCTGATGCCCTCAGTCCATTGCTTATTTCCATGTCGGGAGATCGATCTTCTCTATCCGGAGGGAGCAAGTTCCACTTTTGTAGCAACTCACGTGCCTGTTGAGGGGTAGAGGCCATGTATTGGTGACTGTCCTTGGTGATAAAGAGCCTTACTGGGAACCCCCACCTGTATTTCAGATCTCTCTCTCTTAGTATTTTGGTATAGGGCTGAAAATGCCTGCGGATCTGTAGTGTGTGAGTAGAAAGATCTGGGTAAATTTGCAAACCTGCATATTCTTCAGGCAATTGCTTGTTTCTGGCTAAAGCTCTGACAATTTTTTCTCTGTAGGTATAGTAGTGAAGCCTCGCTATCACATCTCTTGGTTGTCCACCATCCGCTGTCCGTGCCCTAAGGGCTCTGTGTACTCTGTCTATGAGATTCTCATCTCCTGTCGCTGACCCCAGTATAGCTTCAAATAGGCCATGCAGATATTTCTCAAGGTCCTGTGGTAGAACTGATTCTGGCACGCCTTTGATGCGTATATTGTTGCGGCGCGACCTTTCTTCTAGGTCTGCCAGTTTCAATTCCAAATCAGTAATTTGAATGGCCAGGGATTGGGAATAGCTAAGAAGGTTGGTGTGATCTATTGCCAAGTCCTCTTGTTTGCGCTCCAGCGCATCAGTTCTCTCTCCTATAAGACCGATATCCCTCTTCAAGTCGGCATGCGATCTATCGAATCTCTTAGTCAAGGAATCATGATGTGAGGTTAACAGGGATTGGATGGTTTCTATCATATTGTTGTTAGTACTATTAGATATCTCCAGGGCCTGTGAGGCCTTTTGCTTTAAGGTTGAACCGGCTTGGGTGTCTGAGGCACTCCCCGTATCTGAGTATTCATCCTCTGATCTCACCTGGGCCATGTTAGAGCGGTGTTGAAAGTGATCCACCACAGTTCTTTTTGGCGTAGCTTGGGGCTTCTGTTTCCTTTTCTGGGCCTGCGACATCTCACAATAATGGGATGCAAGACTATCAAGTGATATATGTGAGCTACTGTTGAGAGCTTGCTTCTTTATTTTGCATATGCTATTATGAACCCATTTGGCGGCGGGGCCACGAACAGTTAGTGTTCAATTACATGCTGTTATGGTCTATTTCCTCCAGATGAAGAGGGCGCTCTGGTGAGGGCAGCCTAATCTGGGAGTCCTTATATCTGGTGCCTTGGTTTACATGGACATGTATATTTCACTCATGCTAATGGGGGTACATTGGCCGGTGGGGTTATAGACATTTAGGGCCAAATTACATGTTGTCATGGGCTGATCCCCACAAAGAGAAAGAAATATTCAGGTAAGGACAGTTTATTCTTAAAGTCTTGGGGCCGAATGTCTTATCTCTTGCAGGTGGTTAGAGAGATCGTGGGAGAAAGTCAGGCTACTCTCATGGAGTGTGAGCTCTTTGTAGGTTCAGTCTCTATTTCATAGGGCCTCGCACGGGACAACAGCAGTTTTCAGTGCCTGCCCCCCTCCCCAGGGGAAGTGTCTCCTTTTGACGAAGTGGGTAAAGGGAATGAGGATATGACCCACCTGTAGAGGCAGGTGGGAAATGGTAGGGAGAGGGGATGAGGTTCACAGGAGCTGGCGTAGTAGGGCTATTAATTCTTGGTTCAGTACAGTTCAGGATACGTGTGGGGTGGTGAGAGTGTACCTTGCTGGGATGCTGCCCTTGTGGCCACTATAATAGCCCGCCGTTGCAGGAAAGATAGACAGTCTGGAATGGCCCCAAATCTCCTAGATGTAGCAGTTCCTGTGTGGCAGCTTGTTGTACTAGTTGTGTGGGGCTATATTCAATTCCCCTAGTTGTCAGGGGTTCAGTATTAGGCCAGATCCATCCCCCTTGGTAATTCTGGCGATGGTATCATAGGGGCAGTGATAGTGTATGTATTTGTGAGTATGGCTATCGAAAGTAATGGCAACAATAATAGCCGTAGTGTCCTCCCTCAGTGGTTGAGAAGTTCAGATCGGTTCTATGGGGAGCAAGTGTTAGAATAGCAGCAGGGCCGTGGCCTAAGAAACTCTTGCGCAGCCTGTATATGTGGCTGTAAACACTGTCCAGAGCTGATGTTGCGGTGCCCCAGTGACATATAACAGCCCCTTTCCTCAGGGTAATCAACCGCTGTATAGCTATCAGAGGCTCAATAGTATGTGGGGGTCCGGCGCGGCAGTATGGGAGACTGATGTGGGGGACGGTAAGATGGTGGCTCTCAGTGCGGCTCTCAGTGCGGCTCCTGTTACAGACACCGGCCGGTGTAGAAAGTGCAAGTCGTGATTCTTAAGCACAGGAGAACAGTTCTGGATCCAGAAGAGTTAGCCTTAAGTCTCTTAGTTAGGCAAAAAGAGATTATAACAAGCTAATAATAAGTCCTTTGTCTAAGAGCTCCGCTTCAGTGCGACCACTCAGTTAGGCAGCTAGCTCCGCCCCCCTGTCCCTCCTCCCCCCTTCTATCCCCATGTGCACCCTCTATCTCTCTTCTGAGTGTGCCTGGCCTTGGGGCAGCCCCACTCCCATCCTCCCTTCTAGATCTCCCTCTCCCCACTCCGCTCACTCCCTGACAGGGACCCTGCTGCTCCTCCTGTCCATAATCCTCTCCCTTCAACTCCCCTTCCCTCCTCCCCCCCGCCCTAGCTCTCCCTGCCATCCTCAAACTACACTCACTCACACACTCACACTCACTCCCACTTCAATCACACACAATCCCAACCAAACACTCAGTCTATCACACTGTAAAAGATAACTAAAATGTGTGAGGTGTTAGAAAAAAAAAGTGTTGTGTATTTTGTATATATGTGTATGCAAAATCTGTACAATATGTAAAAAAAGTGTTATAGAAGAATGTCAGACTATCAGGAATATAATAATCCCAACTATATCCCCATATCCAACAGATTTCAAGCTCTGAACTCAGTTCAAGACAATGGTTTTGAACACCCCAGAGACGAAAGGCCTGGTCCATCTAGAATGGATAATAATCCAACCCCCCCAGCTGAGGTTTTTTTAGGAACTCCCAATCCGGCACCTCTATGGAGGAGACCCAATCCCGGGACAAACCAAAAGAAAAGGCCCTACCCAAACGGGGAAGGAGAGGGAGAGGGAAAACCAACCAAAAAGATAAACTCCAAAAATTGAAAAAAGGGATTTTCAATCTATCTTCCCACCATCTTACAGAGGATGAAGTAAGGGTGTTGGGAAGAGGATTATCATACTGTCCTCCCAATCCCCACAATATATTTGAATTGTTTGTGGATCTTAACAAATACACCCGTAAGTTGTCGTTGCAGAGATACTTTGCAATTAAGACCCTAAGAAAACAAAACATTGAAGGGGTACCGGTTCTGTTAAATTCTCAACAAACTAGAAACCCCTCATCTGTAATAACGTATGACCCCAGTCAACTAACAGAAGAATTATTTGAGGGAATAATTCATACCTCACTAGCACCCCCCTCCACCTTTTATCCACCGAAAGAAGAGGTATCTTATATTGATCTATATCAGGAATTAGTCTTAGAAGACCTGGAATCCATGCCCAAAAGAATTATGGGGAAAAAACGAACCTGGCCTAATGAAGCCAGAGCCCTAAAAAGCCTGACGGGTGACAAGAATCTGGTCATCCGTCAGGCGGATAAAGGTGGGGGCATAGTCCTACAAAATTACACAGACTATACCAAAGAAGCCCATCATATTTTGGATAATAGAGAATACTACATTAAGCTATCGCATGATCCTACCATTGATTTTACTAGGAAACTCAACCTCCTATTAGAGCAAGGCCTTAGGGATGATATTCTTACAAAAAAAGAAAAAAAGATACCTTACACCTGATCACCCAAGCACCCCATATTATTATCATCTCCCTAAACTGCACAAAGATGATAATGTACCCCCCGGGAGGCCCATAATAGCGGGTATCAACAGTATCACCGACAAATTGTCTGAATATATAGACATCTATCTTCAGAAGCACGTAATTAACCTACCATCCTATATCAAAGATACTAGAGACCTACTCAATAAATTATCCGGCATTAAAGTTGATAGTGGCAATTATTTTTGGCTCTCATGTGATGTTGGATCTCTATATTCAAATATATCCCATGATTTAGGGATAAAATCAACACAGTTATACTTGAATAGAGATCCCTACATGCCTGGGATCCAAAAAAGAATATTTGATTTCCCTTATAAATTTTATTTTGAAACATAATTATTTTCAGTTTCTAGACACTTTTTATTTACAGATTAAGGGAACGGCCATGGGCACCAGATTTGCCCCCAGTTTTGCAAATCTTTTTATGGGTCAATTCGAGGACCTATACATTTACAACTCACAATGGAGGGGCAATCTGGTGTTCTATGGCCGTTACATAGACGATTTGATTTTTATTTTTGATGGTTCAGAATCAGAAGCATTGGAATTTGTCTCATATTTAAATCACAATAATATGGGTCTAAGTTTTTCACATAACTTACAAAAGGATCAGATAGAATTTTTGGACATTATACTTGCCTGGGACCCTTGGGGCAATATATCCACCTCTACCAATTTCAAAAAGGTAGACTGCAACAATTTCTTACACTTCTCCAGCAACCATTTAACAAAATGGAAGACTAATATTCCATACAGTCAGTTCTGTCGATTACGTAGGAATTGTAGCACGGTAGAACAATATGACCAGCAAGCGCCCATTTTAACATCAAGATTCATAGAGAAGGGATATCCTATCGAACTCATTGACAAGGGTTCCCAGAGAGCCAGGGATCTAAATAGAGAACAACTACTAACTTCAATTCCCAATACTGACCAATATGACAATCAGGAAAAGTGTAATTTTAATAAACAACCACTTTTTATTACACAATATAACTCTAATCAAAAAAACATCAATAAAGTTTTAAAAAAACACTGGCCGATTTTATCAAAAGATCCGATTTTGAATAAAACACTGCCGCCACAACCAAAATTAGTTTTCAGAAGAGCGCCCTCCTATAAACAAAAACTAGCCCCAAGTAAGGTGGTGATGACAAAAAGAAAGGTAACCAATATACCCAAATTAGGAGAGAAGATGGAAAATCGGATTTTCAGTAAAAAGGGAACATATAAATGTGGAAAGAGAGTGTGCTATATGTGTAAATATATTTCCCATGGAACAACTAGCATAGAGTCATATAGCAATGGAAATAATTTACTATTAAAAGCAAAATGACCTGTGATTCCAGTTACGTCATATATGCTCTATCTTGCAAATGTGGCATACAATACATAGGCAGGACATGTAGGAAGGTTCGTATCAGATGGAGCGAACATCTGAGGAACATAAAAGCAAAATCACCTAAACAAAGTGTATCTAGACATACTTGTCAACACTCTATATCTGGAAAATGTCCATTTAGAATCACCCCCTTGGAAAACATTCCGAAAAGCAATGTATATAATAGGTTCACCAAACTCAGACAGAGGGAAACCTATTGGATTTTCAAATTCAACAGTTTGTTTCCCACAGGCCTAAACGAGGTTATAGATTCAGCTGTATTCACTTAACATATGTTATTGTTTTGTAAATCTTGAGATGAATTGCTATGTGAATATTAATAGTATAGATTTTATGTGTCTTTTACAGCAATTTTGGTTAATGTGGTATATCATACATAGCAATTTTGTCCAATATGGTTGAAGGGAAATATACAGATATATATATATATATATATATACATAAACATATATATATGGCCTTTTAGTGATTTTGTACACTGGACTTTCACCCCCCACTTGTTGCTCAATCATACATAATAGTGAGCACTTGAAATATATATATATATATACACTAACATTAACAACATTTATCAGAATTATCACCTCAATCATATTATGTTTAGTGATCGAATACAGCACAATAACGAGGCTTTATTCTCAACCCCATTCGCTTTTATGTATTCCTAATAGCCCCATTCTTAATGATGAACTTATTAATTTTACATCATATGTCACCTCACATTATATATAAACACTAACACCAGTATCACCTTTTCCATTTATTATTATAAGTTCACCACATCCCCTCTTATATTATATGAACACGCATAACATAGTTTTATAGGCATTCCCCAACAGCACCAAACAATTATAATCTTCTTTATAATGGCATTATTTAGACATTCACCCAACATATCGTTAACACGATATGTGTTTACATATATACACTTCATCACATGCACAAAATATAGTCAATTTAATTTTTTTCACCCCTATTTCACTATCACTATATTTAGTGATTACTATTTTGGATTCCCAGAGGGTATAAATATACACAGATATCAGTCAAAGTAACATATGCAATGTGTCTGGTATTCAAGTGCACTTGTCTAGTATAGAGATATGGTCACTAAAACCGTATCGGGTATTAACCACATAAGTCAAGATCCCCGTTGAGGGACAGACAGGATATAGTTTTCTAACACTGGTTTTTATTGTATATTAACCCCATATATAGATTTATACCATCACCATTAGCGATACATATATTACACCCATTTGAATCCCACGTAATTATTTATAACTTATGCATACAGCCAATAATATTATTCTTTGGGCTTAATATTGAGTTTAAAATATATCTTTTCGCGTATTTAACATTGCTGGTCAACTAGATGACAGTTTGTTTACACCACATCAACCAATTGGATTCGTGGGTGTGTATCTGCATTGAGCAATGAAATGTTTATCCGTCATGCTGACGTTTAGCTGACGGTGGTGAACTAAGAATCAGTGCAATCCATACCCACGAAATGAACTCATAGGATTCATGGGAAATGTAGTCCATCGATAACCGTACTCTCACCAATCGGATTCAGGAGACAAGCCTCATGCTTCTTGGCCATCATTGGTGGGTTAGATACACCAAACGATTTGTTTACATAAGTCCGGTGGCAACTTCTTACACGATCGAAACAGTAATTTTGACAAATAAACCTTAAGATTACCTGTATATATAACACCAATCTTAAGGTACTAGTAGCACACTCTCAATTACAAATTTTATAAATTTTATAAGTAAATATTTATAAATTTTATAAGTAAATATTTACCAATTACTGCAACAAGTGGGAGTCAGGGGAAAGGAAGGTTCTTATTGGTTCCAGTGAAGGAAGGAAGGGGAGTGTTTATTGTTAACATGTGGTTACTGAGCCCTATTTAAGGGTGATTAAGACATAGTTAGAGTATACAAGCCTGAGGAAACGGGGTTCACCCCGAGAAACGCGTCGCTGTACTTCTCTATATGCCATAAGAGATTTGATTTTAACACACCAGCTGTAATGTGCTACATTACTGGCTATTTTATTCTGTATAATAAATGCTAGTTTTATGATTCACGAAGTCTGGTGTGTGCATCAATCTCTCTTCCAAGTAACCCAAAGGCTGTTTAGCCTTTCTCCCTTGTTCCTACCTATAGGAAACCATCTAGGCAAGGACTGCCTTCCAGGATATCCACTTCTCCAGGACATCTTGATGGGGATTCGTTCACACAGCCAGCTGGTTTGCTGTTCAGAATACCAGCCTGCCTCTAATAGGCACAAGAGAGTGCCTTCACGCTTGTGAGTACCCTGTATCTTGTCCAGATTTGTGTTTGGGTATCCATTGATCTACACATGTGGCGCCTCTGTTTCTGTTTTTTTCAGTTGTCCATCTTAGTAAATGTACAGGCTTACCAATCCAACAATCCGACCTAACTAACTGAATGAAATGCTCCTCTCTCACTACTCTTACCACTAATCTCTACTCACTGTAGTGTGCTGTAGCTCCAAGAACCAACCAAACACACTAAAGAAAATGGCCGCTGCGCATGGGTTTATGTATGAATTTTGAATGGCGTAGTTACGTGTTGCGTCTTTTAGAACTGGCCATTGTTTTTTACGATTCGTATGGTAATTTGCATAAAACTACACTTTATTGAGACTTTACATGAACAAAATACTGGCATAAGTACTTGCGACGACTAAAATGTGTATTTGCGCACATTTTAGTTGATCGCCGGTTTTTGCTATTTACGCCAGTTTAGCATCCGACTGCGCAGTATATTGGATAGGTTGAGTTGCGAGGTGAAATTACGGGCGGCGCGTGTTCTTTCGCTTGCGCCGAAAACTACGACCTATATCGGATCGTGCCCCTTATGCTCAATGAATTTAGAAGATGATCTTGCATTTGCATTGATGCTACTTGACAACCTAAGAAGTTTCTATGGAACTAGCCCAGTATGTGCTCTCTGGGCAGGAGTGGGGTTAAAATGCAAATGCATTTGGTGATCACTGAAACATCCATACATAAGATTACACGGGTGTTGCAGAAATTCTTCTATGCAAAACCAAAATGTATTCATGTATATTTCCAATAAGATTACTGTGCTTCTTTAAAGGGACATACATTTCCAAAATTTTCTTTCATGATTTGGATAAAGCATGCAATTTTAAACAATTTTCCAATTTACTTCTATTATCTAATGTGCTTTGTTCTTTTGGTATCTTTTGTTGAAAAGTATACCTGGGTAGGTTCAGGAGCTGGAAGTTAGCTGCTGACTGGTGACTGCACATCAATGTGTCTCGTCATTGGCTTAACAATGTGTTCAGCTAGCTCCCAATAGTGCCTTGCTGTTTCTTGAATACAATGGTATCAAGAGAATGAATCGAAATTGATAACATAAGTAAATCGGAGAGTTATTTAAAAAAATGTATGCTCTATCTGAATCATAAAAGTAAAAAAAAGGAAGCTTTCCTGTCCCTTTAAGTACACACATTCATATCATACAATAGTGTAGTATAAGCTTGGCAATCCTGGTAAAATCAATTTTTTTATAAATGGAAAAAGGTAAAGTAAAAAATGAGGAAAGAAAGAAAGAAAAAAAAGAGAAAAAGAAAGAATCTGTCTTTCTTAAGATCCCTGGATATCTTTGAATGCATAAAAAACAAAAGCTGATTAATCTATCAAATTTCTTTAAACTAAAATTAATATGCAAAGAAAAAAATCATTGCTCACATGCAAACTAACCTATTGTGGCTATAAATAGGTAGTCACTAAAAAGACATTAATTGAGTAAAGGGCAAATGTCTTATTCCATTAAAAGCAAATTAACTGACACAGCCTGTTTATAAATGATTTCTGGAATATGCTTTAGTGTAATGTGTAGAGATAAACAGTAGGTCATGTTTATAAAGGGAATTGTTACTGAAGTTAGCTAAAAATACTTCAAACTTACTGAAATATCAGTAACACGTATAATAGAAATAATAATGGAATTAAAGAGCACAATGTGATAGTTCTGCTAAACAATTTTAAAACAGAGAAAAGCTATTCTTTGTCTGGGAATATGTTTTATTATAACACTTAATAAATCAAACAATGGTTATGCATCACTACCATTCATTTAAAATTGTTCACTAATTATTTTATCAAAATACCTATATGCAGTTATATCTGCCTTGTATGAGAAACATGAAGTAACACAGGTTATGTACAGCTAATCCTAGCTAAAATATAGCTATAACTCACAATACATGCTTAAGGATAGATTATTTTAGGGGATTACTTGCTCTGATCCCTTAAATAATAATAATAATAATAATAATAATAATAATATAATAGAAGAGATTCACAAATGGGCAGATAGAAGACTATTGAATCTAGCAATCTAGCAAGCTTGTAGCTTTGGCATGCTGGTTAAAACTGGCTGGACAATGGAGCCCTGAAAAAGAGATTTAGTGGAAAAAAACACATGATTTTTTTAATAGATCCTGCAGCCTGTGTGTGCCAACTATAAACCCATATCATACCCTACACCAGATGCTTACCTACAGCTTCTTTAGGCAATCTGTATCCCCACAGCAGAACATTTGCCTTATTCATGTCTACTGCAACACCTATATGCTCACAGCATGCTATCATTAGACCTTAAACCAAATGTATGGCACCTATTCCCTTTATGCATAAACAGACCTCAGACAAGATGTATACCCCAATGACTCCTTTATATCAGTTATATGACCAAATAGTACAAAATTAGTTTAATTTCCATAGCAACCTTTTATGCTAAATACATGACAATTTAGATCAGATGAACTTCTTTAGAAGTTTTTAATGCTAGATATATAGCAAGATCTCAGAGGAAACTAATATCTAGAGCAAGCACTTTAGGCCAAATATATCCCAAAAAAAACCCCATCAATTATTTGCATTCACAGATGAAACATTTTATGACAGTTATAGTTCCATAGACTCTAGAAGTATTTCCATCTCTTCATGGTGGAACCAAAGATCAGATGTTTTCCCAAGTAACTCCTTGCCCAGGGCTGGCTCAAGATATAATGCTACCTGGGTCCAAGAATGAAATGAATCCTCCAACATTTTGTCCACTACAGTCTGAACCCAACCATAGCCAGCAGTCTAAAATTTCAGCTTATTAAAATTTCACACAAGCATGCGTATAACCAGCTAATGGAACCTATATGAGAGTAGGTAATAACTGTATAACTGATTCATAAAATTTTGCAATATCTGATAAAACTAGTTTCCAGGAGATGATATCAAGCAACTCAAACTCCAAGGCTTATACACAAAGATCAAAGCATACCGTCCAATTTAGATAATACAGGTGAGACCTGCTCTCATTTTTGAGGACAGAAAAACAAGTGTCACAAAGCTTCAAAAGACACAGGACAGGGAAATAGGATCACAAGGCACTGTCTTGGGTCCCTTGCTTTTCTCTCTCTATACACCCCCCTTGGGAAACTTATAGCCTCCTTTGGATTCCAGTACCACTTATATGCTGATGATACCCAAATCTATATTTCCTCTCGTTATATGTCTTCCTCTTTACTCAGCCTCTCTGCAATTTCCTCTTGGATGTCTTCACACTACCACCAACTCAATCTGTCCAAAACTGAGCTACTTCTTATTCTCCCTCTTCAAGACATCCAACACCTGACATTTCTCTGATAGTTGGAGGCTCTATTCTCAACACCTCACTCCAGGTTCGCTGTCTTAAGATCTTACTTGACTCAGAATTCACATTCAACCCACATATACAAGCGTTTACCAAATCCTGCCGTTCACACCTATGCAAAAAACTAAAAAAAAAAAAATAATTCACTCATTTTGTCACGCATTGATTATTGCAATCTACTTCTAAATGGCCTTCCAAAACATTGCCTCTCCTCCCTCCAATCTATTATGAATGCTTCTGCTAGACTCATTCACCTAAGTCGCCGATCTACATCAGCTGCTCCGCTCTGCCAGTTTCTACACTGGCTCCCATTCACTCCAAAATACAATTTAAAGTATTAACCTTAACTTACAAAGCACTCAACAGTCTAACTACCAACTATATTTTCTCTCTCATCGTGAAATAATCCCCATCCCGTCCTCTTCGATCAACCTCTGACTTACGTCTCTACACTCCTGTTATTTCTACGTCCCACTCCCATCTCCAAGACTTCTCACGTGCTGCTCCTGTCCTCTGGAACTCTCTACCCCACTCCATAACACTGTCTCCTACCTTGTATAGCTTCAGATGCTCCTTGAAAACCCAACTTTCAGAGAGGCTTACCATCTCTCCTTCATCTCTCATCCTAGCCAAACTAATACATGAACTGTATGACTCACTGCTGCAACTACAACTGATTTGACAAGCTACCCCAACCTTATGTCTCTGCACCCTAAACCTGTAGACTGTGAGCTCTCCGGAGCAGGGCCCTCTTCCTCCTGTACTAGATTTGTTTAGTTTTGTTATGTTTTGTATTTTATCACAAATCCTTGTCATTGTATACCCCTATCATTGTGCCAAACACTACGGAATTTGGCAGTGCTATCAAAATAAATGATAATAATAATAATAAATCTTCAAAAGGACTGAGATAAGGTTTGTCCTGGGATGGGTCACAAAGGTCAGATGGAGTTAGGAAAACTAGTTTCCTGGACAACAGCAACATCTACAGGCAGTTAACTCAACAGATGGATTGTTATAAACCAGATGATTAATGGATTTGATTGGCTTGGACTGTCTTCATGGTGTGGCTGTTTGGCTATAAATATGTTTTGAGAAGCTGCTTGGTAAGAGGAACAAGGAAGGACAAATAACACAAAGGTAACAAAGTCTTTTATTATTTATTAAATTTTATCAAATTTAAATATTATGTGTAAGTTACATTTATTAGGCATAAAATTAGTTTATTGTTAAAGGAAAAGCCTGACCGGTTGTAGTCACAATACCAGTATTTAGGGGGGCTTTTCACAGATTATTACACTTAAACAACACAACTGCCCAGAATATGCTCTACCTTTATACCACAGCTGGTCTAACCTGTTCCATTTATAGTCCTGTGCTTACCTGCTGTAAATTTTGAACCAAGCAGTTTTCTTATTCACATAACAGCAACGCATGGGGGGTTATGAAAGGGAGGGGAATGGAGAGAGTGCTACACAGACACAGTAGGTATGTCCTTGTTTACATAAAGGGTCAACGTGATCATGCAATCTGTATGTCAGATATATGTACAGATAGACCTTGGATAATGTGTCTTTTTAAATGAACTCATTTATGCTAGAAATAGGACCAAACAGACCTCAATTCAGATTAATTTCCAAAGCAACCTCTTTATGTAAGATATATGCTCAAACAAGAAAAAGATCAAAAATAAAAACAAAGCAAATGAGAAGATCAATGAGATGATTATTTTGGAAAACAATCCTTTATGCCCTATATATTCAAACATACATGCCTTGGGGGATGCTGCTTATAGTTGCACAGTATTATGAATTTCTATTATATGTAGAATACTAATATTCAAATGTTTGTAGGGTTTGAAAAAATACACAAATGTGTGACAATTTGGTAGTTTCAGTTCAAGAGTTACTACAAACCCTGACATTTTGAAGTAATTAGGTACAGTCCATTTTTGAATCAAGATGAGAAAAATTGACATATGAGAATTTTTAGACAACCTAAAAATTTTTACCTTCAATGATTTTGGTATGGAGCTTAGTGCAGCTTAACACAGGACTCGGAAAACAATATGCTGAACCACGCGTCCATGATAAATCCCATTTACCAGAGGGTTAGGGCGGCCGACATTGCTCTAGCATGCTGGTTTTCAAACCTGTCCTCAGCCAACCAAAAGGCCAGATTTTCAGGATTACCTTGGATAAGAGCAGGTAAAATAACCATGTTTACTAATCAGCTGATTATTTCATCTGTGCTTCAGTTCAGATATCAAAATCTGGCATGTTAGGGAGGCCCTAGGAAAGGTTTGAAATCTAGTGCAAACTGTACTTTCAATGGAGATCATGACTCAATAGTGGTCATATTACAGGTTGAAAGTTATAAATTGGGCTCAAGCAAAAGTCGAAACTGTGCTAGAATATTTCGCATTACTAGAGAGTTAGGGTTAAAACATTTTTTTCCACAAAACACATCCAAAACATATTAAAATAAAGTATTACGGGGGGTGGAGCCAGCTGCCGAGAAGGAGCTCCTCTGAAGTATTATCTAAATAGACTTACTTATAGATAAAGGGGGCAATCTAAACCCTCTATTACCACTAAGATACAGTAAAAAGGTGTCCCTGATAAAGTGGGGTTTTTGTTTTTGCCAGGTCTGAAGTGGAACTTATACCACAGATGGACGGGAGAAACTACGGGCCCTGCAATACAGCCTGCATGCACACACGCCACACCGAGTCAGCGGCAGTTCTAGCAAGAAACTTGTATCCTACTCCGGAGGGTCGGGGATCCACTCCAGAGTTGGCTTGGTGCTAGGCGGTGTGTTGCAGGTGAGAATGAGAACCCCCAGTTCTCTCTTTTTTTGTCCCTAATTTACTTCTGTTTGTAATTATCAAATGTAAACTCTTTAATAACTTTATATTCCCTGTACAATACTGACATATGTCTTTTACCTCTACCTATGTGTTTAATCAAATTGAGGACTCCAAAAAATACTAACTCTTGAACAGACATTACTCATAATTTAAGTCTATTTCACTTGACACCATGGATGTGACCATATTACACGTATGGTTGTTCCTTTCCGGAGCAATATGTACTTTTAGTATACTAATTGTTAAACTAAAATTAACAACGGGACATTTCCAAAAAACTACAAGAGACAATTAGATACCTCCTTAAAAGTTTAAGGGATATAACTCAGTTTCCACCTTAACTGGGATCACACACCCCTTTGAACTAACCAATAAGGATACAGGATAGCCCTATAAAGGAATACCTGCCAGCAATGAGAACACATCTTGAAAAAGCCCCAAGTGAGGGGAGAAACCGGTTGATGACTGTGTCTCATTTCCTACAAGAAGAACTACTGCTAAGCTGAACTCCTTTAAGGCTTGTGAACTTGATACAGCCGCCGAAAGGATCGCTATTGTGTTGAAAAAGCACACAGGACAACTACCAAAGCCTGGCTCACTACCCCCAAGGCCTGTGAATTTGAATACAGCCCTCTGAGGGAGCGCACCAGTCTACAAATTGAATATTCTGCCAGATGATCTAGTACCTGCACTAAGCACCACGGAATAAGAGTGCCTTGAAGTTACTATCTACCATCCCCAGAGATCGTTTACATTCTGTTCCTCCCAAAATCAGCTGGACATTTTCAGAAAGGGTGATGTAAGTGGACTACGCTAGGAGTACACACCCACCTCCAGAGGATCACCCACCTACAGGACGAACAATATTCAATCTGTGCTCCACAGATTAGCGCAAGGTACCTCACTCGCCCATTAGCTTGATCCAATGCTATTAGTATGGTCATCTAGTCACGAGTGTTTTTGTTCACTATAGTGCACTTTCAGGTTAATACTGTTTTAACCCCAGATTATTACTGTTTTAACCCCTGGTTTTTACGCTGGACGTCCAGTTATTAAGTCTGTTTGTATTGCTATTTGTTTTTATTTATACTGTTTGAATATCTCTGCCCTCTTTATACTTATATTTATTTGAGTATAGTTTTCTTCTATCCTCAATCACAGTATATATATATATATATATATATATATATATATATATATATATATATATAGATTTGTGGTTAATCTTTCCCCTTTCTGTATGTTTTTTCAAACTAATTTAAGGGGCCCCATTAATTACTTTTTAGTATATATGTACTGATTTTATTAACACTGATTTTATAATCTTGATTGTATTGTAATTTTACACTATTAAATATATTTTCTAAGATATATATTAGGCTATTACCATTTATTAACTTTAATAACGATTATATTTCTGCTAAGGTAGACCCTTTTAGGTTACCCGTATATTGTATTTGTGTACTACCCTGCTTTCAGCGCCAGTATTTCCGCTTAAATTATTCTACACTCTAACAGGAAAAAACCTAAGCATCAAGAGGTTCCTAAGAGGACAGTAGCACACCACTTTAGCAGCAGACAGGGAACTATCTGAGGATGATTCAAGAGAGTTTATGTCTACTCACAGGATCCCTGAATGTTTCAGCCCTAGTGAACACCTCACCATACACTCAGATGACATCTCATTCATCGAACTGATATCACCACACCTCCTTGAAGCAAGAAATAAAGACTTTGGTAGCGGATCTAAGAAGAGATATAGCTTCTCTGAGAGAAAGAACAGACACCATAGAAAGAAAGCAAGAGGATCTGGCAATTGACCACAGTAACCTATTGGGTTATACCCAAGGGTTAGCTGAAATGATCACAGATCTGGAAACCAAGCTTGCAGACCTCGAGGATCACAACACAATAATATTCGGATCAAAGGCGTAAGCAAAGAAATAACAGCAGCTGCTCTCCCTTAATATCTCCTCGGTCTCTTTAAAGCGTTATTAGGCACAATCTCAGAAAACGAGGTAATGATTGACTAAGCCCACAGAGCCCTACAGCCAAAAACATCTGAACAACCCAGAGATGTAATAATATGCTTACATTATTTTACATTCAAAGAGAAGGTTCTTAAGGCAGCTTTTCAAAATAAAGAACTCCCTGACCCTTACCACACCCTACAAATATTTCTTGATCTATCATTGCATACTTTGGCTAAACACAGATCCTTTCTGCCCATCACCCAGTGCCTCAGACACCACAACATCAGGTACAGATTGAGCTTTCCATTAAAGCTCTTCTTCCAGCACAATGGACAATCACATGTCATATCAGAACTTAAGCAGGACTTGGATTTGCTGGATCAACTAGAACTGCTCTCAAAGCCAAGCCTCTTCACTCAAATGCAGAATGGAAGCAACTCCCTAGAAGAAATACTCTGACTCCGAAAAGAAAAGGAGACCAACAGCTTCAACCAGATTGAAAATCGGGCTTCTTCATGTAATGTATAAACTCCACATCTGATGGACTACACCTTTTTTTTTTGTTGTACATTGTTTGCAGGTTTGTCCTCATGGGACTGCATAGAGTTTTCTAACCTTTTGCATAAGTTAACTTGTGTTCATAGACTGTTTAGTGTTTAAATATTATTATGTTGTTTCAGTTGCATATATTTTATGTGTACTATGGTCCCCATCAGCACTGAAGGTACTGGAAGTCACAAGACAGGGGGATACCCTAGTACCCTAGCCTTGGTATCCCTTGGAAGGCACATAATAAACACCTTAAATACCTTTCAGGTTCCTATTTGGGGCGTTTAGTGAGCCCCAGACTCCTACCAGACATCTGGAGGCACTGACACAGATTTCTGTGGTACTTTATTAGCCTATTAATATGTAGTGAGACTCAAACCTGCATGTGACCCCTTGGGCATTTTAGATTAAAGCTGATAGGACCCCATTTAAATCTCATCATGTATAGGGCACTTGAGGCGTGCCACCTTATAACCAACTTAAATTTTAGCAATACTAACTTTACCCGCAGGCTCCTAAGCCCAACTCATATGGTACACAATTTTTTGCTGATATTGGGACATGTCTGGACTATCATTGGAGTGATAGGATACCTTTGCCACCCTCTAGGTCAGATGCTTCCAGGCCACTCTGTGGTCACTCAACTCACTTGTATTGCTGAACCGATTAGCTATGTTTAATTTTAAGTAGTACAAGATGAGGGCATCCCTTCTGCGCCCTGTCCCCCCAAAGCTCTAGTGTTCTTATAGGTAAAAATGCCCAGCAATGGGGTAGACCCTCAATCTTGCAGAAATATACTTACTTAGTAGAGTAAAGGAGACCAACAGCTATAACCTGACCGAATGTTACCCACCCTTAAGTAATGCATTTTTCTCATTACTGTCGATTTAAAGTTCTAGATGTCTTACAGTTTTTTCAGGTTAGCCCATACAACATGCCTCTAAGTATTCTCATAGGTTTCATGTCTAAGATGTTCTCATAGCTTATTTAATGTTTTAATGGTTTACTGATTTGATGTTACTTCACCACTTTATAATTCACACACGATAGTGCTCTTATTAACTTTGAATATGTTTGAAGAATTAGGAAGTTTGACCCCTCGCGGGACTTTAGCCATAGTACTTTTGGGAGGGTTAGCTGCTGACCCCTGTAACACATCATTCCATCCCTGTCTGCACATATCTGCGCCCAAATCCTTAAGGATCATGCGAAAATAAATACAACTCACTAAGGTAGACCCTATGTCCTAGAATTTGTACTTATGCAGGGAGACTCACTATAGCATGTAACTTCCAGAACACCTTTATTATTAGGCCATTTGGTCCTAGGTTAACTCCACCTCATAATCTAACCTGGGCATAATGCACTGTACATCATCCCGACCTACACAACTCTAATTGTACCCTCGGGGGACATGGGTGGGTCCTCTCTGGTAGGTTAGCCCGGCGGGCAATAGAATACTCACCTAGACAGCTCCATAGCGAATATATGTGTAATGTTTGTGTAATGTCAAAGGTTGCCATGTTGTTTCAGTGTCCCACAAGTAGTTATCATTACCACTATTAGCAGAGTGTACTATAGGTTAATGCGGTTAATTTAAAGTAAGGGTAGCCGTCTTCAGGCCAGGCGACTCAAGTTTTGTCTTTTTTATTCCAAGTTCTTTTTTATTGAAAAGCATTTTCAAAAAACAAAAACAGCTTACATATTACATTATGTAAATACAAGCTTAGAAAGTACAGTCCAATATAAATAACTACAACAATTTTAGTATTTGTAACTTATAGGACAAATTGTATAGAACTAATAAAGTTGTTAACATGACATTTGTAACCAAAAAAAAAAAAGGTGAAATAAAATTAAAAAAGGCAAATTGAAAATTGGCCCAATGTGGCCTGTTACTGTTCCAGTTTCAACCAATTAAATAAAATGTTGTGTGATTGATACATATTGCAATAACAAGATAATGAAAGAAATTAGGTCTCTATCTGTATGCTGTGAGGAGTATAACCATCTATAAAGGTAAGCATACAGAAGGATTATGATTAGTTTTAAGGTACTGATCCCACATGTCTTGTGCAAGGATGTAGTGGTCCCTATTGTCTAGTCTGTAAGCCCTGAATTCCTCTAGTTCCAGGAGATCTGAGACTTTGGCTCTCCATTGTATTACCTCAGGTGGATTTGGGGATTTCCAGTTTTTAGCAATAAGTGTTTTAGCGCTGTTTGTGAAAATCCGAAATAGAATGATATGGGTTTTGGAGGGGAGTTTAATGTTTTTATTTAGTAAAAATATTAAAGGTTCACAGGGAATTGTATTTTGAAAGATTTTCTCTATTTCAAAGATAATAGCTCTCCAGAAGGAGTTGATAACATTACACCACCACCACATATGGCCCATACCGCTACCTACATGGCCGCAACGCCAGCATTTATTACTGGTTGAAGGATATAGTTTATGTATGCGCCGTGGTGTGAGGTACCAGTTGTGGAGGATTTTATAGTTCATTTCCAATATCCCCGCTGATGAGGAGGAGGTTTTAGTGTTAATAAACATGTAGGAAGCCATTTGAGGGAGAATGATAACCCCCAATTCTCTTTCCCATGATTCCAAAGAGGAGGGCAGGTCACCAGGGGGGGGGGGGTGAGTTAGTATAGAGTATATCTTAGTGAGGGTATGACTAAGTGGAGAGGTGGAAGCTAGCAGTTTTTCTAGGTTGGTCAACGGTCTCAGCATGTTTGGTTGGTTTCTGTGGGTGGTAATATAGTGATGGATTCTCCTGTACTTAAACCAGTTATGAGCCCATGTGAATTCTGCATCCTGTAATTGTGTTTGGGAAAGGAGGTGTTCATTTTCCGAAATATGGTAGATGGCTATGTCGGAAGGGGGAATGTAGGCCCCGGACAATCCTCTACTTGGCAGGGAAAACTCAGGGTTATGGATCAGGGAGGTCAAGGGGGAAGGTCTGGAAGAGAGGTAGGGGTTGATTCTATTAATCTTTTCCCATTGAGTAAAAGTCTCTTTAGTTATTGGGTTATCTAGACCTCTAATCCCCTCCTCGCCGCCAGGAGCCCAGCAGCAGGTTTGTAAATTTAAGCCAGCGTTAAGGAGTTCCTCTAGAATGATCCATCTTTTCTGGGATTTATGTAATCTCCAGTCAAGAATTCTCTGGATAAAGATCGCATGGTTATATAGAGTCAAGTCAGGGACACCTAGTCCACCCTGTATACGTGGTTTCATCATTATCTTATTATTAATTCTGGAATGTTTTCCCCCCCAAATGAAGGAATTGAATAACTGTTGAAGGTTATTTAGAAATCGTGGGGGGAGGGGGACTGGGAGGGCTTGTAATAGATATAAAATTCTGGGAAAAGCTGTCATTTTTATGGCATTTATTCTGCCCATCCAAGAGAGGCGTCTAGAGTGCCAGGAGGATAATTTGCGCTCCAGAGAGAGTTTTAAGGGGACGAAATTCAAGTTATAGATTAAGTCGAGCTCATCGGTAAGAAATGTGCCTAGGTATTTTAGGGAAGATTTGCATTGGCGGAAGGGGCATGTAGTTTTAAGTTGCTGAGCAAGGGTAGGTGACAAGGAGACCCCCAGGTATTCCGATTTGGAATTGTTAATGAGAAAGTTGGTCAGGTTATTAAAAAGAGAAAGTTCTTCCAGCAAAGGTGGGATGGAGTTGGTAGGGTTAGTGAGGGAGAATGGCACGTCATCCGCGAACAAGGACAGTTTATAGGATTCCCCTTTAATCGTGATACCCTCAATCTCTGGATTTTGACGTATTTGGCGGCTAATGTTTCCAATACACAGACAAACAGTAGGGGGGACAGGGGGCACCCCTGTCTAGTGCCATTTGATATCTGAAAGGGGGTGGAAAGTGTACCATTAATTAATATTCGGGCACTTGGGCGGTTGTAGAGAGCAAAGATTCTATGGAGCATAGAATCTCCGATGCCCAGAATTTTGAGGGTAGCTTTGAGGAAGGGCCAACTAACGCGGTCGAAGGCCTTCTCCGCGTCTGTGGAAAGGAATATCGTGGGGAGGCCTTGTTTTTTAGAGTGCCAGAGGAGATGGAGATTACGTATCGTGTTGTCTCTTGCCTCTCTAAAAGGGACAAAGCCGACCTGGTCCTGATGGATCAGATCGGGGAGGAAACGGTTTAATCTAATCGACAGTAATTTTGCATAGATTTTTATGTCCGCATTCAGGAGAGATATCGGTCTATAATTGGGAATGAGGTCAGGAGACTTATTTGGCTTGGGGATCACTGAGATGTGTGCTTGTAGTAAGAGGGGAGGGAAGGAGGAGTTGTTATTGATATCGGTGAAGTGGGCCAAGAGTGGGGGGGCTAGTACCTCAATGAATTTGGAGTAGTATGAGTGACCGAAGCCATCTGGGCCTGGGGCTTTGCCAGAGGGGAATGAGAGGATAGCCTTCTGAAGTTCTTTTAGGGTGAAGGGGGAGTCTAATTCTGATTTTTGTTCCTCCGTGATGGTGGGAAGCTTAAGGGATGTTAGATATTCTATAATTGCAGAGTGCGTAGGTGGGGTTGTATGTTTGTGTAAGTTGTAAAGATCCTCATAGTATGTTCTCAAGTTGGTAGCTATGTCTGAGGATGAGTGCCAAACCCTGCCCTTGGAATCTTTTATAGACATAATGTAGTTCTTAGAGGATTTATTACGCAAGAGTCTCGCCAATAGTCTACCTTGTTTACTCCCTCCCTCATAGAATCTCCTTCTCAGAAAGAGGGCCATACGCTTGGCTTCCCCTCCCAAGAGGAGATCTAATTGTTGTTGCTTGTGTTGAATGTGTTCAAGTAAGGAGTGTGCCTTAGGGTGTCTCTTGTGTGAGTCTTGTAGTTTCCCAAGTTCTTCAAGTAGGTTTTTAAGTATTAGTGTATTTTGTCTGTTTCTGTCAGCTTTGATTGCTATAAGGTCTCCTCGAATGACACATTTGTGTGCCTCCCAAATATGAAGTGGCGAGACATCAGGGGTGGAGTTTAATCTAAAATAAGTTGTGAGCTTGTCCATTATTTGCAGTTTAATCATAGGGTCAGTCAATAGGGATTCATCAAGTTTCCATGTTCTGTCAGGTCTCTGAGATGTGGGCCATTTTAACGAACAGCTGATCATAGCGTGGTCAGACCAGGTTATGGGGTGTATATTTGTAGATTGAACTAGTGATAGGCTTGTGACGTCTATCATCAGGTAATCAATGTGGGAATAGCTCTGATGAGGATATGAGTAAAACGAATAGTCTTTTACTTGTGGGTGATACAATCTCCATGCATCGTGGACATTTAGTTTTGACAAGGAGGACTTAATTGCCCTTAAAGAGCCATGAGGGACGGAGGAGGAGCCGGACGAACAGTCCAGACTGGGATCTAAAGCTACATTAAAGTCTCCCCCTAGAATTAGGCTGCCTCTGGAATGTTCAGAGATTATGTTGCATGAATGGAGAAAAAATCGGGCAGGGCTCGAGTTAGGGGCATAAACATTGGCAATAGTGATAACCTTATTAAAGAGGCGGCCGGTGATCACTAGCAATCTGCCCTCTCTGTCTCTGTAAATGTTAGTGGGAAGGAAGGGGATTTGTTTTCTAATCAGGATACCCACCCCGTTATGCTTTGTTGAATGGGAAGAGAGGAATACCTGACCAAATTTCCTAAGGGATTGTAGGGGTTCCCTACCTTTCTTAAAGTGGGTCTCCTGTAGTAGGACAATGTCGTATTTATGTTTTTGGAATTCTCTTATGGCACTAGATCTTTTTTGGGGAATATTAAGACCCTTAACGTTATGGGAGAGAATAGTAATTGTTCTGAGATCTTTATCCATTGCTATAATTAAAGGTTTGGACTAGAATGAAGAGTGGGGGGTCCGGGTATGTGAGTGTGGTTCTATCATATATGAGATATTGTACAAAAAGGGTATGTTGGTGGTGCAGAGAGGTAGCAATGGCAATCAGAAGCATGAATACATGGTGGTATACAAAAAGGGAATCATATTTACCTGGATCTGACCTGAAAATGGTTATTTAATGTCAAAATGAGAGTGGGAGAACCTTGGGAAAAACACAATACATAAACATTGAAAAGATTAACATTACTGGAACCAGTCATATATGTATGTATACAATCAAATACAGAGAAACTTGCGTGGATGAACTGAAAGAACAGCAACAAGTAAGAACAATAATCATAGAAAAAGTCGCTACAACGACCCTTGGGGTAAGGGAAGATTTGTAAAGACATCAACCAAGGGGGAGGAATAATGTTGGTTAACCTTTAAGGGCGAACATGTAATTAAAGTCAAAACAAATGGCAAATTAGGGCTGATAAATATAGTTCAGATGGGCTGGCTATTGCAATATGGTGGGAGCAGAAAAACGACTCTGCGAGCCCAATTTGAAGGATTTATACTATACCACAGAATAAGACACTTGCGGTACTGATTTCTTAGAGTACGGTCCTGGAGGGACATCCTGTAGTTGCTAAGTCAAGGATAACAATCTTTATTTGTTAATGTTGAGATGAAGATAGGAAGAAGTGTTCTCTAAGAAATACCAGATGGTTCATTGTCCTGAAGATGATTAGGGAGGGCCTATCTTGCGCCTCTTTGGTGCTATTTTCGACCAGACAAGTCTCTGCTCCCTTGGGGTTCCATTGCCTGGTTGCTCCACTTGAGGTGAGGTATCAATAATTGTTTCTGGAGGCGGTTCGAAAGTAATGTTAAGACTTTTAGAGATGTTATTTAAGTCCGAGAAATTTTTATACACAACTTGGGTGCCGTTATGGGAGATGATCAAGCTAAATGGGAAGCCCCAACGGTATCTGATGTTGTTTTCTTGGAGGGCTTTGGTTATGAATCGGACTTCTCTTCTGCGTTGAATCGTTTGTGGACCTAGGTCTTGATAAATTTGTAGTGAGTGGTTATGGAATTGAATTGATCTTCTAGTTCTGGCAGCTTGCCAAATATCCTCTTTGATGGTATATTTTAGGAATCTAAGGATTACATCTCTTGGTGGGGCCGGAGGTTTAGTAGGAGGTCTGAGGGCCCTATGTACCCTCTCTATGTCATCATTTTGAAGCAGGGGTGCTTGGGGAAGGAGAAAATGAAAAAGTTTTGTAACATAGGCTTTAAGGTGGTATCCTCGGGGATTCCCCTCAGGCACAAATTATTTCTTCTGCCTCGATTCTCGAGGTCTTCAATTTTATCATTTAGGTTTTGAATCATAGAATCATGTATGGAAATTTGCTGAGTGTTAGAGCTGACCATGGTGTTAAGGTGTTCTTGGCCTTCTTCGATATATTCCATTCTAGATCCCAGATCATTAAGATCTTTTTTTAGATCTTTAATTTCATCTTTGATAAACTTCTTTAGATATTCGATATCCGATTTGGAGGGAAGCCCGGCTATCTGGGACTGTATAGATTGTAGAGGGTCGTGGGAGATGGCAGGTCCTAGGGTATTAGGAGAGGGGTCCGGGGGATGCAACACATCAGAGGCTGCTGCTTCTTGTGGATGAAAAAATGAAGAGACAGAGGGGCCCAGGGTCTGTGATTTTAGTTGTTTGTTACCCTTTTTGCTGGCCATTCTGTGTAGAAGTGGAAAGCTGGTAGGTTATTGCAGAGATTGAGCCAAAGGGGTCTGTTTTAACCCCACTTCACCAAGGGACTGGGAGTTTGAATGTGGGGTGGGTGAGTATGAGATGTATTGGGCCCTTTATAAAGTTATATGTCCAAAAGAGAGCTTAGACTGAGCTGGTTACTTGTATAGGGAGAAGCCACTATAGGTCCAGTCGGAGCCTATATAGTTGAAGATGGTATTGATTGTCTTATCTGAAAAGTTGGGGAGGTCCTAAGATAATTGTGGGATCCGGTTTGATTTAACTGGGGGGTAGCTTCTGTGGCAATAATAATAAATGCGTAATGCAACCCAAGAGAGTTGTGAACTAAATAATTCCTGTTATGTGAGAATTGTGTTATGGGTAACACTTCATGGGAGTTCTACCGGATGAGGCCACTATATATTTCCATAAGGCTGTAGCTTAGCGTAAACAGTATAAACAGTAAGGTCTTATTATGCGTGCTGTGCCCCCTTTTTAAAAAAAAAAAAAAAACTTGTTGCTTCAAATTATAACCCCAAGGGAGACCGCTAATGGTCTGTGCGGTAACTATGTATAGGGTGTACCTGGGCCCACCACGTGGGAATGACGGAGGCGTCCGGTGGCTGCTGATGGGTCTCTCCGCTCGATTCCGATTGAGCTGGGCACCGACCCAGGGAAAAGTGGTCCGGGTGCTAGGTCGAGGTGTGATTGCCTCAGGTGGGGTCTTAAAAAACGGCTTCTCCAGGCTGGGCTGAGCGGGCGAGTGGTGCGTGGGCGGCAAGATGGCGACCGCAACCTGCCGTTATAGCTCCCCAAGGTCTCTTCATAAATTCCTCCTCCGCACCGCTGTGAAAACTAAGTGCCGGTGGTATTGGGCAACAGTTAAAATCCGTTTGTGGGAATTCCAGTTAGTACAAGTGCCATTTTAAAGGTCCCAACAGCTCCGGAGCTCTAAAACATTGCTTCCATGCTCCAGCACGGCGTAGCTCCGCCCCCCCAAGTTTTGTCTTTTTTAACCTAAAATGTGGCATTTCTTCTAAAAATTTTATCTCCTTGAAGCTTTTTCATCCCTCTACCACTTGGGGTTATCCATTTAATCACAACCCCATTTTTTTCACACCCAGTATTTCACTCAATTAAAGCTATACTCCCATTAGTCAGTCCAGTGCCCCACCTCTCCAGCTATCCCATCATCCTTACCTGCCTAGTTAAGTCTGGGAAGGGGTAGTGTTTGAGTACTCCCTTTAGGTGCCTCCCATCCCCCTTTAGCTACCTACATGGGCGCTGGTTCATAAATCTGTTTGTAATTTTGCAGTTGTGTGGAGGAGCCACACAACTTTAGTCTTTAGGTAAAATGACGTTCTGAATTTTTGCTGATACCAAACATCTGCCTAGGTTGGTGGGAACGTGAGATAGTTATTAATGATACCCACACCAGATAAACTGATCATGTGTTAATGTTGCTAAGCTATATAGACGATTTGTTTATTCTGTAGCAAGGTGTGACCTCTCTGCTATGTGAATTTATTGAGTTATTAAACACTAACGATTTAAATCTGAGACTTACTATGAAAAGGATCAGAATTAAATTAGATGAGGAGCAAAGGATAAGATTATTACTGATCTATATAAGCAAGAAACGTCAACCAATGCTTTGCTCAGATTTGAGAGTGGCCATCATTACTCCACCAAACAAGCAGTACCGTTTGAAGAGTTCCTAAGAGTTAGGAGGAACTGCTCTGATACTGATGACTACAGAGTAAAAGCCAAAGACCTGATGCAGAGATTCAGGGAAAGGGGATACCCTAGAAAACTGATAAAGAAGGCATATTACAGAGCCCTAAAAACTCCAAGGGAGACCCTATTAGTACCTAAAAAGAACAAGAAAGATGACAATAAAACATTGAACACTAGAATTAATTTTGTGAGCACTTACAACTCAGGAGAGATTGAGAATATCCTGAATAGACACATTCATGTTCTGAATACTGATACAATTTTTGCAGGGGCACTAAATGGGAGGATTCAAATGAGTTGCCGGAGTGCTCCCACTCTAAGGGAAAAGTTAGTCCATAGTCATTTTACACAGACTTCTTTAAAAAAAGGTACATATGTGTGGATCTTGCTCCTTCTGTGTCTAAATGAAAAATTGAAATAAATTAAAACATTCCCAGATGGCTTCAAACATATTCAGGGACTATTTAATTGTATACAGTGTTCATGTGGCCTGAAATATGTGGGGATGTCCACAAGGGAAATCCGAGTAAGACTAAGTGAACATATTTGTAATATTACAAAAAGTACTAAGGATTTGGAAAAAGGGAACAAGTTGACCTCTGTTGCTAGACATTTTAATCATAAAAATAAGAGTAAACCTGATTTAAAGTGTTTTATTCTAGAGAGATTCCCCCTTGACATTAGAGGTGGAGATATAAAGAAACCATTATTATTATTCTGTAGTGTATCTAAATTCACTGCACCCAAATGAACTTAATGAACAGATCATATATAGCTCTTTTCTATGATCAAATTAGTCATGATGGTAATAGAAACTATTACTTGGGTCATAATTATGGATGATGGCACTCTATATATATATATATATATATATATACATTTTCTGTGTATGTTTAAGTCAAGCAGAATAAAGCTGAAACACAACATTTTATATAATCCTGATGATTATCTTGCTAAAGATGAGCAAGTGATGGATGTCCCCACAGCATAATTCACATTTTATATGTAATAATTTACCATTAGATTAAAGAAGTAACAATATAAATAACTTAGCATTAGTACGAGTATAACATTATAACATACTTGTTGAATGAATACCCTAGAATATATATGTAGTTTCAGTGTCCTAAGGTAATAGCGACTTGTTTAAGATTACCAAAAAAAAGAGAAAATTCTGTATTTATTACCCTCAATTAGATAGATCTATGAAATGATATGGTATATTAAAATGAAGCTTTGATCCAAATTTTGTGAAGTCCTCCAGCCATCATCAGTATGTGACAGCTAATAACAGAATTTGGGTGGATATCTGATTGAGAGCTTGAAAATCCAATCAGTGAGAAATGCGTTCCCGTGAGGACACACACCGGTGACGATAGGGGAGACGTGCAATATGATTATGTGTATGGTGACGACAATAAGTTAATGCCTATCCAAGAGATGTGTTGCACATATTGAATAGCAATTACATGTTTCTGGAATAAATAGGCCTTGTGAATAGAGCCACATACACCTTTAATAAAGCTCAGTCAAAACGAGCATCAGGCTTTCGCCTGTTCCTGAGCCCTCTGGATTACCGGTAACATTATATGGCTAACACTGTATTATTATGTGATTGTCAATATCTGGAATTTCTTTTAGTTGGATCAAGCCCGGACCTTTTTCACAGTAATTGTGAGAAGCCATATATTGAGAGATAGTGTGATAATCCCACCCTATATCCCACTTTTGTGGTTGTCACAAAAACATAACTTGTAACTTGCTAGGGAACTTTTCTAACTCAATGGATTGCTCACAATGGGACTCTGATCCCTTGTTTTTTTGTATATTGTTATAATTTTTGAAACACGATCAATTGCTTTATTGTATCTATCAAAGCGTCAACTATTTTGCATTCGTAGGCATCAATACACTCGCCTAACATCGCCTAACATCATGGCTGCGTATCTCAATACACTCTCCTTATTTATGAAAAAAGCAGGCAAAAAGACGTGCACCAAGTATGGGCCGATGAGCATCGGACTGTTGTTAATTATCATCAATTGTCATCAATCTTGCGTCTATTCGGCTTTTTCCCAACTTCATTTATACCCTGTCACTAAACGCTACCACCATACTAAAATGTTAAACCCCTATCCCGCCACTCCCCAACATTGCTGCAACCTAAATAAAGATATTAACCCCTATCCCGCTGCTCCCCGTCATCGCTGCAATATAAATAAAGTTATTAACCCCTATCCCGCCGCTCCCTGCCACTGCCGTCACTAAATAAACGTATTAACCACTAAACCTCAGGCCTCCCACATCACTACCACTAACTAAACCTATTAACCCCTAAACCATCAGCTCCCCACACTGCCAAAAACTAAATTAAGCTATTAACCCCTAAACCTAACAACCCCCTAACTTTAAATTAAAATTACAACATCCCTATCTTAATATAAATTAAAACTTACCTGTAGAATTAAAATAAACTATTTTTAAACTATTTTAAACTATTAATTAACTATTATACTACAATTAAATTAAAATACCAATTAAATAAACTAAATTACATATTAAAGAATCCTAACCCTCTACTCAAATTATTTAAATATACAATTAAACATTATTAAAAAATACTAAATTACAGTACAAAACAAACACTAAGTTACAAAAACAAACAAACACTAAGTTACGAAAAAATAAAAAAACAAATTATCAAAAATAAAAAAGAATCACACCTAATCTAATAGCCCTATCAAAATAAAAAGCTCCCCCAAAATAAAAAAACCCTAGCCTAAAATAAACTACCAATGGCCCTTAAAAGGGCCTTTCGTGGGGCATTGCCCCAAAGATAACAGCTCGTTTACATTGCAAAAAAATATAAACACCCCCCCAACAGTTAAACCCACCACCCAACCAACCAACCCCCCCAAATAAAAAACCTAAAATCTAAAATAACTCCCCATTGCCCTGAAAAGGGAATTTGTATGGGCATTGCCCTTAAAAGGGCATTTAGCTCATTTATATGCCCAGACCCTAATCTAATAATAAAACCCACCCAAAAAAGCCTTAGAAAAACACTATCCGCCGACAATCCACTTACAGTTACGGAGAAGTCCTCATCTAGGCGGCAATTGAAGCCTTCATCCGGGCGGCCTCTTCTATCTTCATCCAGCCAGAGAAGTCCTCATCCAGGCGGCAAGAAGTCTTCATCCAGACGACATTTTCTATCTTCATCCATCCGGAGCGGGTCCATCCTGAAGACATCCGGCAGGGAGCATCCTCTTCATACGGTCACCTCCGTACACTGGAACTTCAATGCAAGTGACGCCATCCAAGAAAAGTTAGTTTCTTAACTAATAGGTGCTTGTATTCTTCAGGCTCCAGATTTTAAGCTTGATACTCTATTGTAGCCAACACTTACGTTACTATAGTTTATTGAGCCACTTTTATATAACCTCATCTAACTAAGAGTTATGGAAATGTTTATTTATAGATTAACTAATAATTGTTATTATTCAATAGTGGGTTGTCAGCTAATCTCATTATATGTGTTTTCATATCCATTAAGATTCAGCAGTTTTCAATATTGATGTAAATTTAACAGTTAAAGGGTCCATCTTGGCCCTAATAATTTGAATAATTCTCCTGTAAATAAACAGTCTATTATAATGGAATTCCAAGAGTGGCTTCAGACTTACATAGGTGGTAAAGTATGGATGACCTTCTTATATTTGATTGTTCTATCCTGAAGAGGGGTCCAATAGAGGCCTTTTGTTTATTACAGAAGGGCTTCCCACTCAATTTTACTTTTACTTATTAAACTGAGGTATATTTTAATCTCAATTCTGTTACAGTAAATATACTGGTGTCATGGGTAATCTGATTATATACCACTATACATAACTGATTATTTTGCTACATGTGTCAGATTTCTGTTTTTTTGGGGGGTTTGCTGTATGTCTGCATTATGCATAATAAAAAGATGTTATTAAAAAAAAAATAATAATAAAATTTTTCTGTAAGTCTAGAACATTAAAATGGGAAATTCTAACTCCTGTTCGGTTGGTGCACAAGTAATAAGTGTTAGGTTTTTCCTTTTGTGCTCTCCATTGACGTCTATGGGGAGAAGAAGTTATTGTCCTGAAGTTAGCACACATCGGGTTTCGCTTGCGCAAAATCTTTACTTCTAAATCGCTAAATAGTAGTAGCGCTAATATTTTTTATCTTTACCTGTAATCCACTATTCAATCCATAATAAATTGAGGTAATTAATGCAAAAATTCCTTTTTAAAGCATCTTAGGAGTTCTCTGGATCTCAGTACTTTTTTATTTAAATATCACAAAAAAATTGTTCAAGGAAAAATATGTAAAAACCAAAAGCCTTATTTATAAATGAAGAAGGATATGAGCTTTGTGGTGTAAAGAATATATGTATTTAAATCTTTTAACATTGCAAGCAGATTCAGTTCAACATGATCTTTTAGTTTAGACCTTTTGTTCACCATTAAGAGAAAATCTATTAGTTTTGAAGACTGTGTATGTGGAAGCTGTTGTAAAAGTCAAAAATCCCCAAAAGGCACACATTATATATGTCCTACTCTAGAATTCACAAGCTGGGAATTAGAATTCCTGCTTTAGAGGTATTTACTACTTTGAAGATTGTAAACAAATTGAGAGCTTAATGAAAACTCTTGCAGCAATCTGAGAAATCTCTTCACTTTAAATTTCTTGCATTTGAAATGATTTAACTTGAACTTACCTTTTTTTCTCACGAGAATCATTCATTTTTATATATACCATATATACTGTGTGTGTGTATATGTATGTATGTATATACATATATATATATATATATATATATATATATTACACACAGTACTGTGCAAAAGTCATCATTAGAGTTCTTAATTTAGCAAAGTTTTAATGACCATCCATATTTATTTTTTGGTCTCTTTATTAAGATAAAAACAGAAAATACAGGAAATATGTACTCAAAATATAAAAAAAAAACACAATTTCCAGAATAAAATGGCTTCTTCAGGGAAAAGTCAGTATTTAGTGTGGCCTCCCTTGACACTAAGCACATCTTGAACTGTTTTGGGGAGACTGTCATTAAGTTTTCTGAAGTAATCTTCTGATATATTATACAAGGCTTGTTTAAGAGTTCTTTAGATTTAGGTTGTCTTTTATTTCTTTCTCTGTTCAAGTGATCCCATACTAATATTCAGTTCTGCACTCTGTGGAGGCCAGTCCATGAATGTCAGTGTTTTATCAGCTGTTTTGCTCTTCAAATATGATTTCACTGCATTAGCAATGTGCTAGGGATCGTTATCATGCTGAAAAATAAACCCATTCCCAATCAGGCACTTTCCAGAAGGAATGGCATGATGAATTAAAGCCTGTCTGTACTTTTCAGCATTCATGATCCCATCAATTTCCAACAATATTGCCAACACCGCTGGCAGAAATGCAGCCCCAAACCAGGACAGACCCTCCACCATGTTTCACTGAAGGCCACAAGCATTTATTCTTCCATCTCTCTCCAACTCTTCTTATCATATATTGTCGCCGATTGGACCTAAAAATGTCAAACTTAATTTTGTCACTCCATAATACTCTTTTCCACTGATCTTCATTGCAATCTTTGTGAGCTTTAGCATATCTTATCCTTTTCACCCTTTTTCCCTTCCAAAAAAGTGGTTTCATGGCTGCTACCCTTCCACAAAAACATACCTGATCAAGATTCTTAGGACTGTACAAATGTCTACTTGGCTTCCCAATATATAATAGCTTGAATACCACATCTTGAATATACAGTTTGTTTGCTGATGTCCCTTTGAGAGTGGCCTTGTTGATGCAAAAGTATGATTTCATGTCTGTCAAATTATGTGATCTTTGGCATTTTGAATGGAATGATGTGATTGAAAGTTGGTGTTATTAGCAAGCTTTCAACAAATTAAAATCATACCACGTGTGTATGTAATGCTCAAGCATGTCTTGCACAAACCTGGTGTAATAGACCTTTTTAATAGCAGTCATTTTGACATAAAATACACAAATACAGGTGTTAGCAATGACATTAATTAGGGTTCCATTCCATTTAGGTTTATGAGAGCCAGGTTCCTGCTATTGTTCAAGTGTATTATATATCATATACAATAGTTTTACATTTTATCATTTTATACACAATTTTATATATACATTTTAATACATGATAACTTTAAGAACATATTTTTTTTTTTCATTTTATTAATAATTTTTATTGGGTTTTTCAAATAATACAAAGTAATCATTTCACATATATAAAGTGACCTCAAAAAACACATAAGTTATAGAAAAGATATACTTGTTACTAGAGGCCATTGGTTTACATAAGATAGGGGAATGTTCACAACAGCAATTACATATCTAAAGGATTGAAATATTCTAAATTAAACAGTATATGTTTCAAACTGCATAACTCATTTATCTACATTTAAGACAACACAAATGTGTAACAAGATACAACATAATAGTACTCTTATCAGCTATTGCTCAGGCCATTAGATATACTACTATGAACAATCTCTTTGGCAAGTACTTTTAAAATAAATGAAATATCTAAATTTACCTGATTGTTTCAAGCTAAATGGTATAAATCTCAGATATAAAGCGTAAGTAGCGGTATATAGGAAAGTTATATTATGCAATAAAATGTAACAAACTATAAAGAAATACGCGGACAGTATTATCTACCGTCTAACTGAACATGTTGTATACCATTAGACAAAAAAGCTTAAGCATATATTTGTAAAACCTATACATCAGCTGAGTGAACATAAGGGGAAAGATGTGGTATGCTACGAGGAAAACCGCGAGAGTGACTACTGGGAGGAACCCCAGAGCACTTTAACATACTCGCATATGCCAGATTATAACACATGCGGGGGGGGGGGGGTAGGAAACCAACGCTATAAAAAAGAAAAACAGAAATAAGCAGGCTTTTATAATACCCATCAGCCAAAGGATTACTATAAGCTTATTACATTATGTATATATGTGATAATCAAGGAAGACATTACCTCTAAATAAATTTTTAAATTATCTCTAAGCTGGGGTAATATATTTAGATATAGTGCATATTAATTTAAGGCAAAAGTGTGACTGACTATACGCAATATTCACATTTTTAAAACTAGCTCCCCAAGTTAAATTCTAACAGTCTCATCTATGGAAGGTCCTAACAATTTGGCTATACCAGCAAATAATGTTTACAAATCAAAAATACCAAGGCTAACAACCTGTAATTTTTCCAGGGAGGGTTGCAGAATAAATGGAGCATACCACACACAGAGGGCTGCCAGAAGATACTTTGAATGGTCAAGTTATTGTGGGGTGGAGGGCAACATAAATGTATGCATAACTTAAATTGGTGGATGGGGAGGGGAGTATAAAGTGGCAATATAGGTAAGGAGCGTGGAACTCTAAGCAAATGACTGATATGGGTTACTGTGGAGGTTATAGATGTTATTACTATAAAACAAACAAATAAAGTACAGAGCACTGCCTCGGCCGCTGGCAACCCCTTCGCATTGACCATAGAAGAAGCAGTGTTAGAAGTAATATATATAGCTTCCTCTCCTCTATATAAGCTATATCAGGCATTGCTATAAATGTGTGAAAACTACCTATTAACTATCCATGTTGAGCAGAACATATTTTTTTAATGCTTACAGATTACACTAAAAGGCCTAGTTATCAACGTGTCTACTTTACCTGCCTTCGCCGGCCCGGACCTGCAAAATTTCGCCTAAGTTATCAAAAAAGCTGTCAAAAAGCCGCGCACCAAGTACGGGGCGATGAGCAGCGGACTGTGAGAGTTATCACTCATCCGATCTTGCTGCTCTTCGGCTTTTTGACAGCTTTATTGCTAGCCTGTCACTAAGCACCCACACTAAACTACACTGTTCTACCCCCTATACCGGCGCCCCCGGAGCCCCCCGCAACTAAATAAAGTTAGTAACCCCTAAACCACCGCTCCTAGACCCCGCCACAACTCTTATAAATTTTCTTAACCCCTAAACCGCCGCCCCCCCCTTACACCACCGCCACCTACATAATGCCTATTAACCCCTATCCTGCCCCCCCTATACCGTCGCCCTCTATAATAAAGTTATTAACCCCTATCCTGCTGATCCCGCACCTCGCCGCAATCAGCCAATCAGATTGAGCTTGCATTCTATTGGCTGTTCCGATCAGCCAATAGAATGCAAGCTCAATCTGATTGGCTGATTCAATCAGCCAATCAGATTTTTCCTACCTTAATTCCGATTGGCTGATAGAATCCTATCAGCCAATCGGAATTGAAGGGACGCCATCTTGGATGACGTCCCTTAAAGGAGCCTTCATTCGTCGGTAGTCCGTCAGGAAAGAAGGATATTCCGAGTCGGCGGGATGAAGATGGATCCTGAAGAAAGAAGATTGGAAGAAGACCCCGCTTGGAAGATGACATTGCCCGGATGGAAGACTTCTTCAGCGCCGCTTGGAAGATGACATCGCCCGGATGGAAGACTTCTTCAGCGCCGCCTGGAGGATCACTTCATCGGATGGAAGACTTCTTCAGCGCCCCTTGGAGGATCACTTCTGCCGCTCCGGATCTCCTCTTCGGTTCCATCGGTGGGTCGGCTGGCTGAAGACAACTCAAGGTAGGATGATCTTCAGGGGGGTAGTCTTAGGTTTATTTAAGGGGGGTTTGGGTTAGATTAGGGGTATGTGGGTGGTGGGTTTTAATGTTGGGGGGGTTGTATTTTTATTTTACAGGCAAAAGAGCAGTTTTCTTTGGGGCATGCCCTGCAAAAGGCCCTTTTAAGGGCTGGTAAGGTAAAAGAGCTTTGAACTTTTTTAATTTAGAATAGGGTAGGGAATTTTTTTATTTTGGGGGGCTTTGTTATTTTATTAGGGGGATTAGATTAGGTGTAATTAGCTTAAAATTGTTGTAATATTTTTCTAATGTTTGTAACTTATTTTTTTTATATTTTGTAACTTAGCTTTTTTTATTTTTTGTACTTTAGTTAGTTTATGTAATTGTATTTAATTGTAGTTATTTGTAGTTAATTTATTTAATTAATTTAATGATAGTGTAGTTTTAATTGTTAGGATTTATTTTACAGGTAATTTTGTATTTCTTTTATCTAGGTAGTTATTAAATAGTTAATAACTATTTAATAACTATTCTAACTAGCTAAAATAAATACAAAGTTACCTGTAAAATAAATATAAATCCTAAAATAGCTACAATGTAATTATTAATTACATTGTAGCTATCTTAGGGTTTATTTTACAGGTAAGTATTTAGTTTTAAATAGGATTAATTTATTTAAGTATAGTGTAGTGTTAGGTGTAATTGTAACTTAGGTTAGTTTTTATTTTACAGGTAAATTTCTCTTTATTTTAGCTAGGTAGCTATTAAATAGTTAATAACTATTTAATAGCTATTGTACCTAGTTAAAATAAATTGAAATTTGCCTTAAAATAAAAATAAATCCTAAGATAGCTACAATATAATTATTATTTATATTGTAGCTATATTAGGGTTTATTTTAAAGGTAAGTATTTAGTTTTAAATAGGATTAACTTAGTTAATAAGAGAAATATTATTTAGATTTATTTAATTAATATTTAAGTTAGGGGGGTTTTAGGGTAAGTGTTAGACTTAGGTTTAGGGGTTAATAATTTTATTACAGTGGCGGCGGTGTAGGGGGGGCAGGATAGGGGTTAATAAATGTATTATAGGTGTAGGGGGGCAGATTAGGGGTTAATAAGTTTAATATAGGTTGCGGCGGGGTCCTGGAAGGGCGGTTTAGGGGTTAAACTATTTAGTTGCGGCAAGGTGCGGGATCAGCAGGATAGGGGTTAATAACTTTATTATAGAGGGTGGCAGTATAGGGGGGCAGGATAGGGGTTAATAGATATCATGTAGGTGGCGGCGGGGTCTGGGAGCGGCGGTTTAGGGGTTAATACATATATTATAGTTGTGGCGGGGTCAGGGAGCGGCGGTTTAGGGGGTAATAACTTTATTTAGTTGCGGCGGTGTAGGGGGGACAGATTAGGGGTGTTTAGACTCGGGGTACATGTTAGGGTGTTAGGTGCAGACATCTCCCATAGAAATCAATGGGATGTCTGGCAGCAGCGAACTTGTACTTTCGCTATGGTCAGACTCCCATTGATTCCTATGGGATCCGCCGCCTCCAGGTACGCTGGGCCGGAAAAGTGCCGAGCGTACCTGCTAGTTTTTTGATAACTAGCAAAAGTAGTCAGATTGTGCCGCACACATCTGGAGTGACGTAAGAATCGATCTGTGTCGGACTGAGTCCGGCGGATCGAAGCTTACGTCACAAAATTCTACTTTTGCCGGTCTCTAGTCTTTGATAACTAAGGCGAATCAGCCTTGCCACAAATACGCTGCAGAATTCCAGCGTATTTGAGGTTGACGACTTGATAACTACCCCCCCTAGGTCTCCAGTCATGCTAATACTTTGTGCACTGTTTTTGCTTGAGCTTGAACACAACCGTTTACTTTTAACTTGTAATATGCACATTAGTTAGCGTGGTTGTGATATTGCTAATCCCACTTGTAATCTAGCCCTCAGTGTTTTGTTGTTTAAATACTCAAGGGTGTAGTATTTTTGATTGCTTCATAAGCAAGAAAGTTCTATCTATACTATAATCGCATTTGTAAAGCGTCCATTGCCAGTTGCACACACATCCTCAAGGAATGTTAGCTGCATGAGGCATGCGCACCCAGCCAAAAGAATCCACGTGGATGCAGAGAAGCAGGTGGATTCTTTCACCACCCTGCCATTTTCAAAATCCACCTGGATGCAGCATAGACAAACCCGAAGCCTTAAAAAAAAAACAGCCCGCAAGAAATAAATAAAAAACACTTAAAGGATTACTTTCTGTTATAATTTTTAAGCTAAACAACTAACATATTAAAGTTAATAAACATTAATTAAAACCTACTGACCTATATTTTCTCCAAAACGAAGTTTCATAACGTTCTAAAAGTTATATCTTTTATTCGCCGATGATGTCACGTTATCCTGCCCACTATTTTCAGCACTGTGTGTTCAAAATACTTAAACCAATAACTTTGTGTTTAAAGCGCCATTTTGAAACCTAGGTATTGTAAACGGATTGGTACAGAGCAAAGGATACCCACGGAGTGGGTTTGGAAAACAATTAAATTTGCAGACAAGATTTCTGATATACGGTAGAGATATGTTAATGAAATGCTATTGATAAAAAGCGTATTTGGGGTAGTTAGTTAGTAACAGGCATAGAAAATATTTACTTACAGTGGCCCTTTAACCGCCCGCACAAAGTATAACAAAAAAAAAAATAACCTCCCACACAAAGTATTAACAAACACCGAAACCGCAAACCCCCACATCGCAAAATAATAACGTAATTAACCCCTAATCCGCAAATAACATAATTAAAATATTAACCCCTTAGCTGCCAACCCCCCACATCTTAATAAACCTAATTAACCTATTAACCCCTAAACTGACAAACCCCCCCATTGCAATAAACCTAATTAACCTATTAACCCCTAAACGGACAAACCCCCACATCGCAATAAACCTAATTAACCTATAAACCCCTAAACCGACAAACCCCCACATCGCAATAAACCTAATTAACCTATAAACCCCTAAACCAACAAACCCCCATATCGCAATAAACCTAATTAACTTATTAACCCCTAAACCAACAAATCCCCACATCACAATAAACCTAATTAACCTATTAACCCCTAAACTGACAAACCCTCACATCGCAATAAACCTAATTAACTTATTAACTTCTAAACTGCCAACCTCCCACAATGCAAATAACTAATTTTATTACTAAACCCCCTAAATTAACCCCAATACTAAGTTACACTTAAATAAAAACCTAACATTAAATTACATATAAAATAATCTAAAATTACAAAAAATAAAAAACTCTAAAATTACAGAAAAAAATAAACAAAATTATCAAAAATAAAAAAAATTAAACCTAATTCCTATGAAAATAAAAAAAGCCCCCCAAAGTAAAAAACACCCCCTAAACTAAACTACCAATAGCCCTTAAAATAATAAACAACTCTTTTACATTTAAAAATTACTAAATCTCCCCTAACAGTAAAAAAAAACCCAAAATAAAAAAAATATAACACTATAAAAACCTAATCTACCCATTGCCCCTAAAAGGGCAATCAGCTCTTTTCCAGCCCATTAAATCGCTAATCTTAAAAATAATAAAAAAAAACAAAATAAAAAAAAATCCTTACACTAAGCCCCAAATAGGTACTCACGGTTCCTGAAGTCCAGCGGAGAAGGTCTTCTTCCAGGCGGCTCTATCATCTTCTATCTTCATCTGGAGCAAAGGCGGCACAGAGCGGAGGTGCGGAGCTGTCTTCCCCAATGCATGGATCCTCATCGGCGATTCTCAGAAGTGGTCCTCAGCATTGTGGAAGTTCCTCTTCATTCGATCGTCGGTAGCACATTGAAGATTGAATGCAAGGTACCCCATATTTATTGGGGTACCTTGCATTCCTATTGGCTGAAATTTTGAAATCAGCCAATAGGATGAGAGCCACTGAAATCTTATTGTCTTATTGGAACAGCCAATAGGATTTCAGTAGCTCTAATCCTATTGGCTGATTTCAAAATTTCAGCCAATAGGAATGCAAGGAACCCCAAATTGATTGCGGTACCTTGCATTCAATTATCAGTGTATGACATACATTTGATGAAGAGGAGCCTCCATGCCGTAGAGGAACACCGGCGAGGACCGCCGCTGAGGATCCACACATCGGAGAAGACAGCTCCGCACCTCCACTCCGTGCCACCTTCATTCCGGATGAAGATAGAAGATGATGGAGCCGCCTGGAAGAAGACCTTCTCCGCCGGACTTCAGGAAAGGTGAGCACCTATTTGGGGTTTATTTTTAGGCTTTTTTTTATTTTTTGGTATGGCTTTTTTTTAGATTAGGGTTTTTTGGGCTGGAAAAGAGCTGATTGCCCTTTTAAGGGCAGTAAAAGAGCTGAATGCCCTTTTAAGTGCAATGCCCATACAAATGCCCCTTTAGGGACAATGGGTAGTTTATTTATTTTTTAGTGCTAGGTTTTTTTTATTTTGGGGGGTTTGGTGGGTGGGGAGTTTTTACTGTTGGGGGCAATTGGTAATTTGTTTAGGTAAAAGAGTTGTTTAACTTAGGGCAATTCCCTACAAAAGTCCTCTTAAGGGCTATTGGTAGTTTAGTAGTAGATTAGGGGGTGTTTTTATTTTTTTGTGGGGATTTTTTATAGGGGTATTAGTTTAGGTTTAATTTTTTTATTTTGGATAGCTTTGTTTATTTTTTTCTGTAATTTTACATTTTTTATTTTGTGTAATTTTAGCTTTGGGGTTTGTAGTTGATTTTTTTTTAATAGACTGCCCTCTGGGCAAGCTTATTGCCTTGTAGTCCATAATTACCATTAAAGTTCCATGTTATCAAAGCTATAATTGATAGCTGAGAGGTATGCATTAAACACAAACTGATCAGCCACTATATTATAATTCTGAAATATATTGTATTGCATCTCTTCTTACATAAAATGGCATAAGGGAATGTGCACAATTATTTCTGGATGGTGTTATAATATATATATATATATATATATTTATATATATATATATATATTTGGGTTCAGCAGGGTGTAGCGCTTCTTAAAGGGACAGTAAACCTTAAAAATAATGTTATATAATTCTGCACATAATTATATAACATTATTTAGGTGCTATAGCCATAAAAGCATTTTTTACCCGTTTAATTTGCTAAAATACGGCGCTTTTACAGACCCGCTCTCTGCTCTATGCTGAGCGGGTCTGTTATTTTTAGTCAGCGCATCGGGCCAGCTGTATAGTCACAGGCCGGACCGACCGCGCCATAGCACTAAGTGCAGCTCGCTCCTGTGACAGGAAATTAAGGCGGGCTCTTTAGAGTAAGCACGGTCTGGAGGTAAGAGGGGCCTGTCTGTCACCTGACAAGAGACATCTGCTGAGTAGTGAATGCCAGCTCTCATCAAAGAGCATTTACTTAATGACTGACAGAACTTTTTATTTGGGGAAGAGGACGGCCGGAATTTGTGCACACCTCCCAGCAAAGTTTTATGAGAATACCGTCAGCTACCTTCTCCAGCTTGCTCCTGTTTGTGTAAAGGGTCTTTTCATATGCAAAAGAAGGGGGAGGGGGAGTGTCTTATTTCCCACTTGCAGTGGGCTTTCCAGTTACCTTTTCAACAGAGCTAAACTGCGAGCTTCTAAATAAGTTTTTAAACAGTTTTATACTTGATTTTTATATCAGTATCTGTGCATCTTATTCTTTATAGTAGTGTCTATTACATGCAGTTATATGAAAATGAGTGTATAATGTCCCTTTTAGGGCATTAAAAGTGTTCTTCCTCACTGAGCACAGGTTGAAATCCCTCCCACTAACTAAAAATCTAAGCAGCCTGTCAATGTTTGCTTGCACTGCTACTGACCGGCACTGCACAGCCTAATATGTATATGCAGTTTCCGCTCACGAGTGAAAGGTATGTGCTTTGTTACTTTTTCCTACTACTATTATCGCTTCTGCAAGTTTATTTGAACCTTTGCCCTGCTGCTGCTTATTTACGAGATTTCAGGTCATAAGGGCTTGCTATATTATCCTCCTCACTCTGCTGTTCTGGTCAGCCTCTCTCTAAGCATTTTTTTAACTATTTTACTGCCATAAGGATTTCCAGTCTGCATTGAAATGAGTACAATCAATTTACTACAAGTCTTGTAATTACCTCCCAGCACTCAGAAAAGTGAAGCCAAGTATAAATATTAAATAAACATACTGAAAAAAATTAATACAAATTCTCTAAATCCTATTTTAAGAAAAATAAATTAATATAGACATTCACACTCCAAAGCTCAGCCTGGCTGACTATTTCCCTTCTGTACAATGTCACTCTTTAATACACAAGTAGATAAATCATTTAATTGTCTGATGTGTGTTCCTGTGTTTCAAGGTGCGTCTCTGTATGTTTGTGTATTTTATAGGTTTCGGTACTGTGTATGTTTGCACTAGTATATGTGCATGAGTTCATAGGTTTTTATCTGTGTGTATGTACAAGTATTTTGTGTGTTTTCACTAGATTATGTATGTGTGTTTATGGGTGTCTGTATCTTTGTGAATGTAATATATGTGTGAAAATATATATATATATATATATATATATATATATATAAATATAAATATATATATATATATGTGTGTGTGTGTATATATATGAATCTCTGTAAATATATAGTGTATTTTGTGCGTGTGGCGTTTATGCAAAGGGTGCTGGTGAACAAGGTGTTGCTAGACGACCGCTTACTGCCGTGATCGAGGCTAGCCAGAGCCTACAGTCACACACGAGGAGAAGTACATCATTGTTTCTATAAAAGGAATATACCATACTTCATAGAGAACAAAATCACCAAACACTGTACAGAAGAAGTTCACCATCTCCTATAGAAAGATAAAGATACCATACTCCACAGAGGAGAAGAATATCATATCTTAAAGACACCAAAAGAAGAAAGCACCATACTCCAACAAGTCACCAAGAGATTATCATCTTTAACACAGATAGGGATTAATTCCCCTCAACGCTCTCAACATACCTCATATGTTTGAGGTCAAAAAAAGGTGAGAATTATTCTAACTATTTGTGCTACTCTGTATACTAGTAAATTCATATGCACCATAAATTGTTTTCTGTTTATGTTCCCTCCCTTCTATGAGTGCTGCAATCTGGGACCCTTACTCCTCATATATATATATATATATATATATATATATATATATATATATATATATATATATATATACTGATCAATGTTTGTATCTGAGTTTATATATGTATAAAAACAGAATTTATGCTTACCTGATAAATTTCTTTCTCTTACGGTGTGTCCGGTCCACGGCTTCATCCTTACTTGTGGGATATTCTCAATCCCTACAGGAAGTGGCAAAGAGAGCACACAGCAGAGCTGTCCATATAGCTCCCCTCAGGCTCCGCCCCCCCAGTCATTCGACCGACGGTTAGGAGAAAAAGGAGAACCATAGGGTGCAGTGGTGACTGTAGTTTACACAAAAAAAAAAATTTTTAGACCTGACTAAATCGCCAGGGTGGGCCGTGGACCAGACACACCGTAAGAGAAAGAAATGTATCAGGTAAGCATAAATTCTGTTTTCTCTTACATTTGTGTGTCCCGTCCACGGCTTCATCCTTACTTGTGGGAACCAATACCAAAGCTTTAGGACACGGATGAAGGGAGGGAAACAGTCAGGTAACCTAAACAGAAGGCACCACTGCTTGTAAAACCTTTCTCCCAAAAATAGCCTCCAAAGAAGCAAAAGTATAGAATTTGTAAAATTTGGCAAATGTATGCAGTGAAGACCAAGTCACTGCCTTACAAATCTGTTCAACAGGAGCCCATGTGGAAGCCACAGCTCTAGTGGAGTGAGCAGTAATTCGTTCAGGAGGCTGCCGTCCGGCAGTCTCATAAGCCAATCGGATGATGCTTTTCAGCCAGAAGGAAAGAGAGGTAGCAGTTGCTTTCTGACCTCTCCTCTTACCAAAATAAACAACAAACAAGGATGATGTTTGTCTGAAATCTTTTGTTGCTTCTAAATAGAATTTTAAAGCACGAACCACATCTAGATTGTGTAACTGACGTTCCTTTTTAGAAACTGGATTAGGACACAGAGAAGGAACTATTTCCTGGTTAATATTCTTATTGGAAACTACCTTTGGAAGAAAACCAGGCTTGGTACGCAAAACAACCTTATCTGTATGGAACACCAGATAGGGTGAGGTACACTGCAAAGCAGACAATTCAGAAACTCTTCGAGCAGAAGAAATAGCAACCAAAAACAAAACTTTCCAGGATAGTAACTTAATATCTACGGAATGTAGAGGTTCAAACGGAACCCCTTGAAGAACTGAAAGAACTAAATTTAGACTCCATGGAGGAGCCAAAGGTCTGTAAACAGGTTTGATCCTAACTAAGGCCTGTACAAACACCTGCACATCTGGCACAGCTGCCAGACGCTTATGTAACAGAATAGACAGAGCAGATATCTGTCCTTTCAACGAACTAGCTTTCTCCAATCCTTCTTGGAGGAAAGATAACAACCTTGGAATCCTAATCTTACTGCACGAGTAACCCTTGGATTCGCACCAACAAAGATATTTTCGCCATATCTTATGATAAATTTTCCTAGTAACAGGCTTTCTAGCCTGGATCAGAGTATCTATAACTGATTCAGAGAACCCACGCTTAGCTAGCATTAAGCGTTCAATCTCCAAGCAGTCAGTTGCAGACAAACTAGGTTTGGATGTTTGAATGGACCTTGGATAAGAAGGTCCTGCCTCAAAGGTAGCTTCCATGATGGAGCCGATGACATATCCACCAAGTCTGCATACCAAGTCCTGCGAGGACATGCAGGAGCTTTCAGAATTACTGAAGCCTTCTCCTGTTTGATTCTGGCTACTAGCCGAGGGAGAAGAGGAAACGGTGGAAAGACATAAGCCAGATTGAATAACCATTACTAGAGCATCTATCAATGTCGCCTTGGGATCCCTGGACCTGGACCTGTAAAGGGGAACTTTTGAGTTCTGGCGGGACGCCATTAGGTCCATTTCTATGTTGTCCGACTGAAAACTGATGAATTTGGCCTCCGCCAGCTGAGGCCAGGCCTGGAGCACAATACTAAAATGTTTATCGGGAGAAGAGATTCCTCCCGAGACCATAGACCCTGAGCTTTCAGGGAGTTCCAGACCGCACCCCAGCCTAAGAGACTGGCGTCGGTCGTGACAATGATCCACTCCGGTCTGCGGAAACTCATTCCCTGAGACAGGTGATCCTGAGACAACCACCAGAGGAGCGATTCTCTGGTTATCTGGTCCATTTGTATCTGGGGAGACAAATCTGCATAATCCCCATTCCACTGCATGCACAGTCGCAGTGGTCTCAAATGAATTCTGGCAAAGGGGACTGTGTCCATTGCCGCAACCATTAGACCGATTACCTCCATGCACCGAGCCACAGAAGGCTGAGGATTGGCATGAAGAACTCGACAGGAATTCGAAAGTTTTAACTTCCTGACCTCCGTCAGAAAGATTTTCATTTCTATCGAGTCTATTATTGTTCCCAGGAAGGGAACCCTTGTGACCGGGGACAGAGAACTTTTTTCTACGTTCACCTTCCACCCGTGAGATCTTAGAGCGGTGGTCAACCCGAAGGGAAGAGCCACAAACAGATAATGCTTGTCCATGAAGGCGAACCTTAGGAACTGATGGAGATCCTTGTGGATAGGAATATGCAGGTACGCATCCTTTAAATCCATGGTAGTCATATATTGACCCTCCTGGATCATCGGTAAGATTGTCCGGATAGTTTCCATCTTGAATGATGGAACTCTGAGAATTTTGTTTAGGATTTTTAAGTCCAGAATTGGTCTGAAAGTTCCTTCCTTTTTGGGAACTACAAACAGGTTTGAGTAAAAACCCCGTCCTCGTTCTGCAGTTGGGACTGGGTGTATTACTCCCATCTTTAAAAGATCTATGCAAAGTAAGGATGCCTGTCTCTTTGTCTGGTCTAAAGACAAGCGAGATATGTGGAACCTTCCCCTTGGAGGAAGGTCCTTGAATTCCAGAAGGTACCCCTGAGAGACAATTTCTAACACCCAGGGATCCAGAACATCTCTTGCCCAGGCCTGAGCAAAGAGAGAAAGTCTGCCCCCTACTAGATCCGGTCCTGGATCGGGGGCTACCCTTTCATGCTGTCTTGGTAGCAGCAGCAGGCTTCTTGGCCTGTTTACCCTTGTTCCAGCCTTGCATGGGTTTCCATGCAGGTTTGGATTGGGAAGCGTTAACCTCTTCCTTAGTGGCTGTAGAAGTAGAAGCGGGTCCGTTCCTGAAATTGCGAAAGGAACGAAAATTAGACTTATTTTTAGCCTTGAAAGGTTTATCTTGTGGAAGGGCACGGCCCTTTCCTCCAGTAATATCAGAAATAATCTCTTTCAACTCTGGCCCGAAAAGGGTCTTACCCTTGAAAGGAATATTAAGCAATTTTGTTTTGGACGACACATCCGCCGGCCAAGATTTTAGCCAAAGCGCCCTGCGCGCCACGATTGCAAAACCAGAATTTTGCGCCGCTAATTTAGCTAACTGAAGAGCGGCATCTGTAATGAAAGAATTAGCCAACTTCAGGGCGTGAATTCTGTCCATAACCTCATCATAAGGGGTCTCCCTCTGCAGGGAGTTCTCTACTTCCTCAAACCAAAAAGCCGCTGCAGTGGTTACCGGAATAATGCAAGAAATTGGTTGAAGAAGAAAACCTTGTTGAACAAATATTTTCTTAAGCAAACCTTCCAATTTTTTATCCATAGGAACTTTGAAAGCGCAACTGTCTTCTATTGGTATAGTGGTGCGCTTAGCTAGTGTTGAAACTGCCCCCTCCACCTTAGGGACCATCTGCCACGCGTCCCTTCTGGGGTCAACAATGGGGAACATTTTCTTAAATATAGGGGGGGGGGACAAAAGGTACACCTGGTCTCTCCCACTCCCTGGTCACAATATCCGCCACCCTCTTAGGTATCGGAAATGCATCAGTGTGTACCGGGACCTTTAAGAATTTGTCCATTTTACACAATTTGTCTGGGACCAACAAGGGGTCACAATCATCTAGCGTAGCTAAAACCTCCTTAAGCAGGGCGCGGAGGTGCTCTAGCTTAAATACTATAGTATCTGTCTCTGCCTGCTGAGCAACCTTTCCTGAGTCAGAAATTTCTCCCTCAGACAGGCCCTCCCTCACCGCCAAGACAGATTGATGTGAGGGCACTACAGATAAATTATCCGCTGCGTCTGATTGCTCATTTTCTGTATTTAAAACTGAGCTATCGCGCTTTCTTGGAAATGCTGTCAGTTTGGATAAAAAAGCTGCAAGAGAATTATCCATGACTGCTGCTAATTGCTGCAAAGTAACAGGGATCGATGCGCTAGATGTGCTGGGCATCGCCTGCGCAGGCATAACTGGTGTTGACACAGAAGGGGAAGATAAAATACTCTCCTCGTTACCTTCAGCTAAAGATACATCTTGGGCTACATTTTTAAGTGTCATTGTATGGTCCTTAAACTGCTTGGACGCTATAGCACACTTCAAACATAAATTCAATGGGGGTACCGTCATGGCTTTTAAACATTTATAACAAGCGCTATCTGAAGGCTCAGACATGTTTGACAGACTTAGACAGCACTAAAATGCAATAAAAAATACTTTTGACAAAAACGTTACTGTGTCTTTAAATAATAAAAGTGCACACTTTATTACCAAAACATCAAATAACCATCAAGGAAACATCTGATTTTAATGAAATTTTCACCACATTATCCTAATGCTTTGAAAAGATTGCACAAATTCTCAGCTCAATAAACCCCTTAATGCCCAAACCGGAGCTAAAACATGAATTTGACCAGCTAAACACACTACAGTACTATGCCACAGCTTCTCCTGAGGCTTTTACCATCCTTAGGGATTATTTGGAGTAGAAATAAGCCTGTCTGAAGTCCCTCTGAAGTCTCTGGACACCACACGTGAGGCTGCATGAACTGTCTTGTCAAAAACAATTGCGCAACTGAGGCGTGAAAATGAGGCCTCCTCCCTCTGCATTACAAAGTGCTGGGGCCTTTCTGAGGAGATTAGGAGTCTAATCAAATGCCAGGCGAATAAAAAACCCCATAAGCATTTTTATAAGTCACAAAAACACCTAAACTATAAATAATTATGCTAAGAAGCAATCGATTAAGCCCAAAATAGTGTCAACCAGCAACTAAGCCCTTTATTTAAGCCATTATTTTATACATAGTCTAAGAAACATGGCTTACCTTCCCCTATGGGGATTACTGACAGTCTTCTAGCATTACTGGGTTTTGTTAGAAAAATGACTGATCATACCTGAAGCAGTTAAGCCTGCAAACTGTTCCCCCCAACTGAAGTTCTCCTGTATTCAACAGTCCTGCGTGGGAACAGCAATGGATTTTAGTTACTGATGCTAAAATCATAGTCCTCTCAGCAGAAATCTTCATCACTTTCTGCTTCAGAGTAAATAGTACAAGCCGGCACTATTTTAAAATAACAAACTTTTGATAGAAGAAATAAAAACTACAAACTAACACCACAAACTCTTTACCACCCAAGTGGAGATGCTACTTGTTTAGAGCGGCAAAGAGAATGACTGGGGGGGGCGGAGCCTGAGGGGAGCTATATGGAAAGATCTGCTGTGTGCTCTCTTTGCCACTTCCTGTAGGGATTGAGAATATCCCACAAGTAAGGATGAAGCCGTGGGCCGGACACACCAATGTAAGAGAAATATATATATATATATATATATATATATATACTGATCAGTGTTTGGATCTGAGTTTATATATGTATAATATATATATATATATATATATATATATATCTCACATAACACACAATGTGAATCCGCCCTCCATGAGCCAACCACCTGAGGGTTCTGTGTAGTAAATAATCTTCAATAAAACAGGAAACCAGACAGGATTTTTTTAAAAAAGGGTCAAAATTTATTGACGTTTCGGGGAGTAAACCTCCCCTTCTTCAGAACATAAAGTGTACAAGCACACTGCACCTTAAATAAGCAGACAAATACAAACACACCTCCCACTTCCTGTTCAGAAAGAGCGCCAAAAACACACTACTTCCGGTTTAGCATGCATGACCCGGAAGTGCTTGCTTAAATTATTCAGTGTACATATCATAGTAACCATAGTGCCATGAAAATAATAAAAACAAATGCCCACACACTATGTATACATTCTGTGTCTCTTCATTGTATCCTTAAAATACTATAACATTCTCCTCACATAAAAATATCGTGAACCATAGTGTACATCATAACGATGTGTGTTTCTCCACACCCGGAAGTTACACAACCACTTCCGGTATGCTGTGACTAACATTCTCTGTGCCTTACTTCTAATAAGAATGTAACTCAAAATTGGTGCCTTACTGTGATCTAATCTTTGTGTCAATAGGGTCATAATTCCCATAATAGATCACGCTCGCATCATTGATGCCTACCTCCGTGTCCCCTTCGCTTACATGTCCTGTGACCGCTACCGGAAGTTACTTCACTTCCGGTTCCGGTCATTACGCATTGCTCGTGTTACTATGTAGTGTTAGATATATCATGGCCTGAACAGGTACCATGCATTACACTCAATAAAACATGGTGATTAACTGAAACCATAGTGATAAAACAAAACAGAAAGCCAATATATATACATATAGGAACCTAAGTCAGCCCCAAACCATGTGAATTAAACATTCACTATGAGCTATTACACATCTATCTGTGTCACAATGATACACTGTGTACTTGTTTCTCTATCTTAGTCTACATAATGCACTGGAGTATTGGTATACACCTATAGTTACATGTGTTTACCAGACATATACTTGCTAACCATATGTTGCATATTTACTTTGTTTACATACATCCAAATGCCCTTATACCTTAATAGCACTGTAATGCACTGTTGCTAGAGATGAGAATACCCAAGCTGTCCCCATGTGTATAGTTAATAACCGCCACCCTTCAAGCAGGTCTCGGGTAGAAAGACAACGGGGAACGGCATGAGCCACAATGTGATCCCTGTCGAACCCCACTTGCCCCTCGATCCACTCCAGCACACTCCCCCACCCTCCGGTGGGAGAGTGTACACGGTGGTCCCCCATCTGCAACCTACAAGTGACAGTAATCACCAACACAAAGAAAGAACATCAGCCCTCTCACATAAACTATACACATGGGGACAGCCTGGGTATTCTCATCTCTAGCAACAGTGCATTACAGTTCTATTAAGGTATAAGGGCATTCGGATGTATGTAAACAAAGTAAATATGCAACATATGGTTAGCAAGTATATGTCTGGTAAACACATGTAACTATAGGTGTATACCAATACTTCAGTGCATTATGTAGACTAAGATAGAGAAACAGGTACACAGTGTATCATTGTGACACAGGTAGATGTGTAATAGCTCATAGTGAATGTTTAATTCACATGGTTTGGGGCTGACTTAGGTTCCTATATGTGTATATATTGGCTTTCTGTTTTGTTTTATCACTATGGTTTCAGTTAATCACCCTGTTTCATTGAGTGTAATGCATGGTACCTGTTCAGGCCATGATATATCTAACTACATAGTAACAGGAGCAATGCGTACTTATTAGAAGTAAGGCACAGAGAATGTTAGTCACGGCATACCGGAAGTGGTTGTGTAACTTCCGGGTGTGGAGAAACACACATCGTTATGATGTACACTATGGTTCACGATATTTTTATGTGAGTAGAATGTTATAGTATTTTAAGGATACAATGAAGAGACACAGAATGTATACATAGTGTGTGGGCATTTGTTTTTATTATTTTCATGGCACTATGGTTACTATGATATGTACACTGAAAAATTTGAGTAAGCACTTCCGGGTCATGCATGCTAAACCGTAAGTATTGTGTTTTTGGCGCTCTTTCTGAACAGGAAGTGGGAGGTGTGTTTGTATTTGTCTGCTTATTTAAGGTGCAGTGTGCTTGTACACTTATGTTCTGAGGAAGGGGAGGTTTACTCCCCGAAACGTCAATAAATTTTGATCCCTTTTTTGAAAAAATCCTGTCTGGTTTCCTGTTTTATTGAAGATTATATATATATATATATATACACAGGTATATATATACACAGGTATATATATATATATATATATATATATATATATATATATTTATATATATATATATATATACATGCATATCCTGGTTTCCTGTTTTATTGAAGATTTAATATATATATATGTCAATATCCTATGTTTCTATATTTCATGAACATGTCTGATGGTGCTTGCGCTCATGTCATTAAAGGGACACTAAACCCAATTTTTTTTCCATTCATGATTCAGATAGAGCATGCAATTTTAAGCAACTTTCTAATTTGCTCTTATTATCATTTTTTCTTCGTTCTCTTGCTATATTTATTTGAAAAATAAGGCATCTAAGCTTTTTTATTAGTTCAGACTTCTGGACAGCACTTTCTTATTGGTGGATGAATTTATCCACCAATCAGCAAGAACAACCCAGGTTGCTCACCAAAAATGGGCCGGCATCTAAACTTATATTCTTGCATTTCAAATAAAGATTCCAAGAGAATGAAGAAAATTTGATAAAAGGAGTGAATTAGAAAGTTGCTTAAAATTTCATGCTCTATCTGAATCATGAAATGAAGAAAATTTGATAAAAGGAGTAAATTAGAAAGTTGCTTAAAATTTCATGCTCTATCTGAATCACGAAAGAAAAAATTTGCGTTCAGTGTCCCTTTAAGGATTAGCTTAAAGGAGGCCCCATAAATCTATCTGGCAGGGAGGCCTTGAAAACAAATTGTTCTGGCCCTGTGCGAGCAGTAAATGGTAACAGTCTGCACTGAGAGGTGGTAGAACAGGGTGGCTTCATGGCATGTGATTGAATGTGAAAATTTTGAGCATTTGAGGAACGTGATGGACCTGCTTGTTTGGCTTTGTGTCAGTCATGGTGGTATCTCATTGTTGGTGCTTTTGAGCAAGATGATTAAATAAGGCGTTGCAGTTGCAAGCCTGGTTACATTTTCTAGGTTGTTTGAATCGCTGATATTTACCAGCTTCAGTACAAGGAGGAGATGTTTTACTTGTATTCTCAAACTTTTCATTGTAGCTACATCTCTTGGTTTTCTGATTATTTTTTGGGGATTTTTTTTAGAGTTATCTCAAATATTTATACCTGTAGTGTATTTTATTTTTTGTTGGTGTAAGTGTGTGTGTGTGGGGAGGCCTTCATGGATTCTTGCACCGGGGCCCTGAGGTTTCTAGTTACGCTTCTGATATTAGTGAAATATATTAGGCATTGTGTATCTCTAAGATAGCTAAGAAAGTAATCACAACAATATCTAGAGATCACTCCCATCCACATCTGCTATACAATATAATTAATTCCTTAAAGGCACAGGAACATCAAAATGTAATAGTCCAGAAACATTTTTTAAGAGGTTTTTCAATTTACTTTGGTTATCAAATTTACTTCATTTTCTTTATTCTACTATTATTTTTGGAAAGCTTACTATCCCTTGTTAAAAAAAAACATGCTGCTCTGCTAAGGAGCAGCACTGCATTACTGTGAGCTAGCTTATGAATGGTGACTATACACATATGCCTCTTGTCTTTAGCAACAGTGCATAAATAAAGGGCTAGATTACAAATGCAGCACTAATTTATCGTGCACCAGCAGACGGGCAATTTTTCCTGTTTGCAGATGCAATAAATAACCAGCCATTACAAGTGGATGGTTATTGCTACCGCGAGCTTGCGGTAGCAATTAGCACCCAGAAAACATAAAACATAGTATAAATTCTAAAAAAATGCACAAAGCAGTCATCAGGGGTAAAAGTTGGCAGGTGTGGGGTGATAGAAAAACGAAACAGCACTGAAAAGTGCCCTTACATTGCGGTCTATGGGACCGGTGTGTTCCCTGTAAATATATATATGTATATGCTTATATACATATATATTACTGTGTTTATATGTGTACATATATACACATATTAACTCATAAATATATTTGTATATAAGCATATACATATATATTTAAATTTGCTGCCCATCGCTGCGTGAGTTACCCCCTTTGCTGCGCTTAGGTTCTGTGCCGTGCATGATGGGCATCAGACCGAGGCTCCCATTGGAGCCTATAAAAGTGTGCTCTCGCAAGTGCAATGCTTCCGTGCAATTTGAACGTGAGGTTGCGTTTGCATTGCACCTAACTTGTAATACCAGTGCACATTTACGTGTGCTGAGTGGAGAGCAAATATCACTTTAGTGATATTTTGCACTACACTTTTAATCTGGCCCACTTGTAATCTGGAGCATTTTCTTTTTACACTCTTTAATTTTAAATTTCTGATAGTGATTTTAACCAAAATAGTTATTTAAACTAAACAAAACATTAACTCTACCACAAGTAAATAAAATACATTATTAGACTGTTATTGGAAAAGAACAAAAACTGCTAAAATGAAGGCTTCTATAAAAAAATTATAAAAATAAATTATTTAAAACTAACCAATTTTTTGGTGAACAAAAGCATAGCTGCTCTGCAGTCAGAAATAGCCCTTTTTGTCTAGACATGGCTTGTGTAAAAGCCTGTGTCTGTATAGAAGATTGTTCCTCTGGGGGCCCTGTTGTGTGGCATCTGGCCCTGGAGGTCAGGATGCCCTGGGGCAGGCCTGTGGTTGTGGGGGCCCTGAAGTATTGGGTCCCTGGCCATTGATATTGGGGACCCTGTTCTTGGAAGTTAGAAAGTTCTGTTGAGGGCAAGGCAGGCAGGTGATGGGTTGAAGAAGGATCTGGTTGGTCTCAAATTATGTATTGCGCCATTTAACACAACTGCATATATTAATGACGGGAATGCCCACCATTAATTGACTAAAAAACATAGATGATTTTTAAAACTAAATACATTTTGAACATGATCTTTTGTGAACAACATACCTCACAGCATAATGAGCTTTATGAAACTATTATATTGTGATTTAGAGATGTACTTTATAAAACAAATTCTATTATGTTTGACCAAATCATGAAAAAAAAACTTTGTACTAATTAGCAATATTGATAGCATATTCAGTTTCCATATAATATAAAACTAGAGGACTCTCAAACAGTTGCAATACAATGATATAGAAACTACATACACACTATATCAAATATAACATGATAAATTATATTTGACTTATTTTTTGAGGTATATCAGATGAGATCATGCAATGCTATAGAACACCAAACAGAAATATTAGTAAATATTTTTAACACTTTCAATTCAATCTGCCAAGGTAAAAAGAGATCCCTATCTGGAAAACTACTTTTGTGTATGCATAGTATTAAATAAATACTTACGCCTAGATTACGAGTTTTGTCGGTAATGCTGTGCGGTGCTAATGAGCAGTTTTCCCTCACCGCTCACCTACAGACAACACTGGTATTACGGGTTTTTACAAACCCGGCGTTAGCCGCAAAAAAGTGAGCGAAGAGCAAAATTTAGCTCTACATCTCACCTCAATACCAGTGCTGCTTACGGTAGCGGTGAGCTGGCAAAACGTGCTTGTGCACAATTTCCCCATAGGAATCAATGGGGGAGAGACGGCTAAAGAAAAACCTAACACCTGCAAAAAAGCAGCGTAAAGCTCCTAACACAGCCCCATTGATTCCTATGGGAAAATAAAAGTTATGTCTACACCTAACACCCTAACATGAACCCCAAGTCTAAACACCACTAATCCTACACTTATTAACCGCTAATCCGCTGCCCCCGACATTGCCGACACCTGCATTATATTATTAACCCCTAATCTGCCGCTCCGGACACCGCCGCCACCTACATTATACTTATGAACCCCTAATCTGCCGCCCCCAACATCGCCGTTACCTACATTATATTTATTAACCCCTAATCTGCACTCCCAATGTTGCTGCAACCTAACTACATTTATTAACCCCTAATCTGCCTCCCACAACGTCGCCACTACTATAATAAACATATTAACCCCTAAATCTAAGTCTAACCCTAGCACCCCCTAACTTAAATATAATTTAAATAAATCTAAATAAAATTACTATCATTAACTAAATTATTCTTATTTAAAACTAAATGCTAACTTATAAAATAAACCCTAACGCCTAGATTTAGAGTTGGGCGGTAGCCGTCAAAACCAGCGTTAGAGGCTCCTAACGCTGGTTTTTACCGCCCTCTGGTATTTGGAGTCAGTCAGGAAAGGGTCTAACGCTCACTTTTCAGCCGCGACTTTTCCATACCGCAGATCCCCTTATGTCAATTGCGTATCCTATCTTTTCAATGGGATCTTTCTAACTCCGGCATTTAGAGTCGTGGCTGAAGTGAGCGTTAGAAATCTAACGACAAAACTCCAGCCGCAGAGAAAAGTCAGTAGTTAAGAGCTTTCTGGGCTAACGCCGGTTTATAAAGCTCTTAACTACTGTGCTCTAAAGTACACTAACACCCATAAACTACCTATGTACCCCTAAACCAAGGCCCCCCACATCGCCGACACTCGATTAAATTTTTTTAACCCCTAATCTGCCGACCGCCACCTACATTATCCTTATGTACCCCTAATCTGCTGCCCCTAACACCGCCGACCCCTATATTATATTTATTAACCCCTAATCTGCACCCCACAACGTCGCCGCCAGCTACCTACACTTATTAACCCCTAATCTGCCGTCCGCACGCCGCCGCCAGCTACATTATAGCTATGTACCCCTAATCTGCTGCCCCTAACACCGCCGACCCCTATATTATATTTATTAACCCCTATAAGCCTCAATAACCCTATAATAAATAGTATTAACCCCTAATCTGCCCTCCCTAACATCGCCGACACCTAACTTCAAGTATTAACCCCTAATCTGCCGATCGGAGCTCACCGCTACTCTAATAAATTTTTTAGCCCCTAAAGCTAATTTTAAACCTAACCCTAACACCCCCCTAAGTTAAATATAATTTTATTCTAACGAAATAAATTAACTCTTATTAAATAAATTATTCCTATTTAAATCTAAATACTTACCTGTAAAATAAACCCTAATATAGCTACAATATATATTATAATTATATTATAGCTATTTTAGGATTAATATTTATTTTACAGGTAACTTTGTATTTATTTTAACCAGGTACAATAGCTATTAAATAGTTAAGAACTATTTAATAGCTAAAATAGTTAAAATAATTACAAAATTACCTGCAAAATAAATCCTAACCTAAGTTACAATTAAACCTAACACTACACTATCAATAAATTAATTAAATACAATACCTACAATTATCTACAATTAAACCTAACACTACACTATCAATAAATTAATTAAATACAATATCTACAATTATATACAATTAAACCTTACACTACACTATCAATAAATTAATTAAATACAATATCTACAATTAATACAATGAAATAGACTAACTAAAGTACAAAAAATAAAAAAGAACTAAGTTACAAAAAATAAATTTTTTTTTACAAACATTAGAAAAATATTACAACAATTTTAAACTAATTACACCTACTCTAAGCCCCCTAATAAAATAACAAAGCCCCCCAAAATAAAAAAATGCCCTACCCTATTCTAAATTAAAAAAGTTCAAAGCTCTTTTACCTTACCAGCCCTGAACAGGGCCCTTTGCGGAGCATGCCCCAAAGAATTCAGCTCTTTTGCCTGTAAAAAAAACACATACAATACTCCCCCCAACATTACAACCCACCACCCACATACCCCTAATCTAACCCAAACCCCCCTTAAATAAACCTAACACTAAGCCCCTGAAGATCTTCCTACCTTATCTTCACCATACCATGTTCACTGATCGGTCCTCGGAAGTGTTAATCCAAGCCCAAGCGGGGGGCTGAAGAGTGACGTCCATCCTCGGGCTGAAGTCTGGATCCAAGCGGCGGCTGAAGAAATCCATCATCGGGCTGAAGTCGGAAGTCCATCATCGGGATGAAGTCTTCTATCAAGCCGCATCTTCAATCTTCTTTCTTCTGAAGCGGAGCAGAGCCATCTTCTTCCAAGCCGACGCGGAACATCCTCTTCAACCGACGCCTACTCGCCGAATGGCGGTTCCTTTAAATGACGTCATCCAAGATGGCGTCCCTCGAATTCCGATTGGCTCATAGGATTCTATCAGCCAATCGGAATTAAGGTAGGAATATTCTGATTGGCTGATGGAATCAGCCAATCAGAATCAAGTTCAATCCGATTGGCTGATCCAATCAGCCAATCAGATTGAGCTCGCATTCTATTGGCTGATCGTAACAGCCAATAGAATGCAAGCTCAATCTGATTGGCTGATTGGATCAGCCAATCGGATTGAACTTGATTCTGATTGGCTGATTCCATCAGCCAATCAGAATATTTCTACCTTAATTCCGATTGGCTGATAGAATCCTATCAGCCAATCGGAATTCGAATGACACCATCTTGGATGACGTCATTTAAAGGAACCGTCATTTGGCGAGTAGACGTCGGTTGAAGAGGATGTTCCGCGTCGGCTTGGAAGAAGATGGCTCTGCTCCGCTCCAGAAGAAAGAAGATTGAAGATGCGGCTTGATAGAAGACTTCATCCCGATGATGGACTTCCGACTTCAGCCCGATGATGGATTTCTTCAGCCGCCGCTTGGATCCAGACTTCAGCCCGAGGATGGACTTCACTCTTCAGCCCCCCGCTTGGGCTTGGATCAACACTTCCGAGGACTGATCGGTGAACATGGTATGGTGAAGATAAGGTAGGAAGATCTTCAGGGGCTTAGTGTTAGGTTTATTTATGGGGGGTTTGGGTTAGATTAGGGGTATGTGGGTGGTGGGTTATAATGTTGGGGGGGGGGGTATTGTATGTGTTTTTTTTACAGGCAAAAGAGCTGAATTCTTTGGGGCATGCCCCGCAAAGGGCCCTGTTCAGGGCTGGTAAGGTAAAAGAGCTTTGAACTTTTTAAATTTAGAATAGGGTAGGGCATTTTTTTATTTTGGGGGGCTTTGTTATTTTATTAGGGGGCTTAGAGTAAGTGTAATTAGTTTAAAATTGTAATATTTTTCTAATGTTTGTAAATATTTTTGTATTTTTTGTAACTTAGTTCTTTTTTATTTTTTGTACTTTAGTTAGTTTATTTCATTGTATTTATTTGTAGATATTGTATTTAATTAATTTATTGATAGTGTAGTGTTAGGTTTAATTGTAACTTAGGTTAGGATTTATTTTACAGGTAATATTGTAATTATTTTAACTACTTTAGCTATTAAATAATTATTAACTATTTAATAGCTATTGTACCTGGTTAAAATAAATACAAAGTTACCTGTAAAATAAATATAAATCCTAAAATAGCTATAATATAATTATAATTTATATTGTAGCTATATTAGGATTTATTTTACAGGTAAGTATTTAGCTTTAAATAGGAATAATTTATTTAATAAGAGTTAATTAATTTTGTTAGATTTAAATTATATTTAACTTAGGGGGTGTTAGGGTTAGACTTAGCTTTAGGGGTTAATACATTTATTAGAATAGCGGTGAGCTCCAGTCGGCAGATTAGGGGTTAATGTTTGAAGTTAGGTGTTGGCGATGTTAGGGAGGGCAGATTAGGGGTTAATACTATTTATTATAGGGTTAGTGAGGCGGATTAGCGGTTAATAACTTTATTATAATAGCGGTGCAGTCCGCTCGGCAGATTAGGGGTTAATAAGTGTAGGCAGGTGGAGGCGACGTTGTGGGGGGCAGATTAGGGGTTAATAAATATAATATAGGGGTCGGAGGTGTTAGGGGCAGCAGATTAGGGGTACATAGGGATAATGTAAGTAGCGGCGGTTTACGGAGCGGCAGATTAGGGGTTAATAATAATATGCAGGGGTCAGCGATAGCGGGGGCGGCAGAATAGGGGTTAATAAGTGTAAGGTTAGGGGTGTTTAGACTCGGGGTACATGTTAGGGTGTTAGGTGCAGACGTAGGAAGTGTTTCCCCATAGCAAACAATGGGGCTGCGTTAGGAGCTGAACGCGGCTTTTTTGCAGGTGTTAGGTTTTTTTTCAGCTCAAACAGCCCCATTGTTTTCTATGGGGGAATCGTGCACAAGCACGTTTTTGAAGGTGGCCGCGTCCGTAAGCACCGCTGGTATCGAGAGTTGAAGTTGCGTTAAATATGCTCTACGCTCCTTTTTTGGAGTCTAACGCAGCCATTCTGTGAACTCTCAATACCAGCAGTATTTAAAAGGTGCGGACAGAAAAAAGCCAGCATTAGCTACGCACCCCTTTGGCCGCAGAACTCTAAATCTAGGCGTATGATAGCTACAATATAACTAATAGTTACATTGTAGCTAGTTAGGATTTATTTTTATTTTACAGGCAACTTTTATTTTAACTAGGTAGAATAGTTATTAACTATTTAATAGCTACCTAGTTAAAATAAATTCAAATTTACCTGTAAAATAAATCCTAACCTAAGTTACAATTAAACCTAACACTACACTATAATTAAATTAATTACCTAAACTAAATACAATTAAATACAATTGTAAAAAATTATCTAAAGTACGAAAAAAAACCCCACTAAATTACAGAAAATAATAAAATAATTACAAGTTTTTTAAACTAATTACACCTAATCTAATCCCCCTAATAAAATAAAAAAGCCCCCCAAAATAATAAAAAGCCCTACCCTATACTAAATTACAAATAGCCCTTAAAAGGGCCTTTTGCGGGGCATTGCCCCAAAGTAATCAGCTCTATTACCTGTAAAAAAAGTACAATACCCCCCCAACATTAAAACCCACCACCCACACACCCAACCCTACTCTAAAGCCCACCCAATACCCCCTTAATAAAACCTTACACTAACCCCTTGAAGATCACCCTACCTTGAGAAGTCTTCACCCATTCGGGCCGAAGTCCTCAACGAAGCCGGGCGATGTGGTCCTTCTTATAGGCAGAAGTCTTAATTCAAGCCGGCCAGATAAGGTCCTCCAGACGGGCAGAAGTCTTCATCCAGGCGGCATCTTCTATCTTTATCCATCCGGCGCGAAGCGGCTCATCTTCAAGACATCCGACTCGGAGCATCCTCTTCAAATGAAGTCCAACTGAAGAATGAAGGTTCCTTTAAGTCATCCAATATGGCGTCCCTTGAATTCCAATTGGCTGATAGAATTCTATCAGCCAATCGGAATTAAGGTAGAAAAAATCATATTGGCTGATGCAATCAGCCAATAGGATTGAAGTTCAATCCTATTGGTTGATCCAATCATCCAATAGGATTGAGCTGGCATTTTATTGGCTGATTGGATCAGCCAATAGAATGTGAGCTCAATCCTATTGGTTGATAGCATCAGCCAATAGCATTTTTCTACCTTAATTCCGATTGGCTGATAGAATTCTATCAGCCAATCGGAATTCAAGGGACACCATCTTGGAAGATGTAATTTAAAGGAACCTTCATTCTTCAGTTGGACTTCGTTTGAAGAGGATGCTCCGCGTCGCATGTCTTGAAGATGGAGCCGCTCCGCACCAGATGGATGAATATAGAAGATGCCACCTGGATGAAGACTTCTGCCCATCTGGAGGACCTCTTCTGGCCGGCTTGGATGAAGACTCTGCCCGTCTGGAGGACCACTTTGCCCGGCTTCGTTGAGGACTTCGGCCCAGCTGGGTGAAGACTTCTCAAGGTAGGGTGATCTTCAAGGGGTTAGTGTTAGGTTTTATTAAGGGGTATTGGGTGGGTTTTAGAGTAGGGTTGGGTGTGTGGATGGTGGGTTTTAATGTTGGGGGGGTATTTTACTTTTTTTTTACTGGTAATAGAGCTGATTACTTTGGGGCAATGCCCCGCAAAAGGCCCTTTTAAGGGCTATTTGTAATTTAGTATAGGGTAGGGCTTTTTATTATTTTTGGGGGCTTTTTATTTTATTAGGGGGATTAGATTAGGTGTAATTAGTTTAAAAAAACTTGTAATTATTTTATTATTTTCTGTAATTTAGTGTTTGTTTTTTTCATACTTTAGATTTTTTTAAATTGTATTTAATTGTATTTAGTTTAGGTAATTAATTTAATTATAGTGTAATGTTAGGTGTAATTGTAACTTAGGTTAGGATTTATTTTACAGGTAAATTTGAATTTATTTTAACTAGGTAGCTATTAAATAGTTAATAACTATTTAATAACTATTCTACATAGTTAAAATAAATACAAAGTTGCCTGTAAAAAATGCCAATGTAACTATTAGTTATATTGTAGCTAGCTTAGGTTTTATTTTATAGGTAAGTATTTAGTAGGAATAATTTAATTAATGATAGTAATTTTATTTAGATTTATTTAAATTATATTTAAGTTAGGGGGGTGTTAGGGTTAGACTTAGATTTAGGGGTTAATACATTTAATATAGTTGCGGCAACTTTGGGGCGGCAGATTAGGGGTTAATAAATGTAGGTAGGTGTCAGCGATGTTAGGGACGGCATATTAGGGGTTAATAAAATTTAACTAGTGTTTGCGATGCGGGAGTGCGGCGGTTTAGGGGTTAATATATTTTTTATAGTGACGGCGATGTACGGTTCCGCAGATTAGGGGTTAAACATATTTTTTTAGTGTTTGCAATGTGGGGGGGGGCTCGGTTTAGGGGTTAATAGGTAGTTTACGGGTGTTAGTGACTTTTTAGCACTTTAGTTAAGAGTTTTATGCTACGGCGTTAGCCCATAAAACTCTTAACTACTGACTTTTAAATGCGGTACCAGTCTTGACAGGAGAAGCTGTACCGCTCACTCTTTCGAAGACTTGTAATACCGGCGTTATGCAAGTGCCATTGAAAATATAGGATACGCAATTGACGTAAGTGGATTTGCGGTATTTTCGAGTCTGACCAAAAAAGTGAGCGGTACACCTGTACCTGCAAGACTCGTAATACCAGCGGGAGTTAAAAAGCAGTGTTGGGACCTCTCAACGCTGCTTTTTAAGGCTAACACAAGACTCGTAATCTAGGTGTTAGTATTGCACAGCTAACATGGTAGTTCAAGTGCATTTTTCTGTTAGCTATGATTACTCAGATAAGTAGATACAAAGGACAATGGTAATGATTCTAAAGGAGAATACCAAGCCCGTTGTAGAGAATATTTAAACAAATAAAACCTCCTTCCTTGTCAGAAAACAACTTCCTATAAGATTGGTGAAATCAAGGCACTGCATTTCTGTTATAAAAGTACAATAATAAGTATCTCTACTACACTCAAGAAGTAAAAATGTTCTATATAAATATGACTACTAGAACACATAACTATAGTGGTAAATATATGGCACAAATTCTCAAGGCGTCCCTCAAAACAAATTTGATGTAATTTCTCCACTGAGCTACCACTATTACTTTTTAATTTGATAGTTATATACAGTATATTAGTTCAAATAAAAAAAAACACAAAAAACCCCACACAAAAACAAAGTTAATGTTTTACTGTTTCCTTTAAATATAAAAAAGGGTTTCATGGGCACTTGATATTTTTTTTTAGGAGATTATAACTAGCCCACTCTCTAAAAACGGTTTTCCACCCCACATTTACGGATTGGCAATAAGGGTCCATATGCTTCAAAGATACTGTATTTAACCACCAATCAGTATCTCAGCATTTACAAGTCAAATAAATAAATTAAGAATGTAAGGTGAAAAAAACTGTTTAACAAATCTTCTTCATTTTCTAGTATTTCCCTTGAGGGATTACTATTATAGATTAGTCCAACTTTCACCTGACACTTTTTGAACTTTTATTGATTTTTAATTTAGATTACAAATAGGTAAACTCAGCAACAAATGATCCCTGCACACATGTTATGTATCTTTTATACAAATGCCCAGTTCTACCCAAAGGCTCATTTAAACATAGAAATATAAATTATATATCAAATGTAATCTTCTACGTTTTACATACAAAATATAATTTATATTTAGTTTTACACTATAGTATCTTAAGACAATGTGATGCTATAAAAATAAATATGTTTAATTTCAGACAAATCATTTTTATGGCACAATTTTTCAAGACTATTAAATCAAATGTGATAGAACAACAGTATAGTGATTATAGTGATAATGTTAGCTGTAGTAATCAAATTCATTGCTAATAAATACATTGGTTTATGCACTCTGAATTTTATTAAATCATTATTAATGTTAGACAACATAAATGACAAAAGATAAAATAACAATCATCAAAACTCATACTTGACACATTTAACAATATATTTCATTAAAAAGGATATAGACATGCTGACAATTCAGAGCAGGTACACAACATATTTCTACACAAAACATCTCAACCTATGAGCGAATTAGAATTCCATACTTGTAACTGATTGTCCAAAGGGCACAAATTATGTTTAGCTATACAAAAAACAGATGCAAAATTCCCTTGATAGGACATTTTATTTATATATATACAGTGGGACCTCGGTTTATGAATTTAATTCGTTCTCCGGGACGTTTAGTATTGCGAAAAATTTGTAAACCGAAACACGGTTTCCCATAGGAATGCATTGAAAACCAATTAATGCGTTCCGGAGGTGAGAAAAAAGTCAAATAAAGGCTCCAAAACCTGCTGCAAAAGGCTCCAAAAGGCTCCAAAACCTGCTGCAAATGGCTCCAATGGCTCCAAAAGGCTCAATAACTTGCTGCAAATGGCTCCAAAAGGCTCAACAACTTGCTGCAAATGGCTACAAAAGGCTCAACAACTTGCTGCAAATGGCTCCAAAAGGCTCAACAACACCTCCACACTGCTACCCACACTTCAGTATGCAGGGGCAAACCGGGACACTTGTTTCGTATTGCGAAAAAAATCATAAACCGAGGGGCAAACCGGGACACTTGTTTCGTATTGCGAAAAAAATTAGTAAACCGAGGCATTTTTTTTAAAAGAATTTTCATTCGTAAACCGAAATTTCGTTTACCGAGTCGTTTGTTAACCGAGGTCCCACTGTATATATATATATATATATATATATATATATATATATATATATATATATATATATATATATATATATATATATGTCTATCTGTATACATCTATATAAATATGATTAATAAAACCACATTTTTACAGAGATTCTGGTTACTGGAACTATTCAAATTCTTCTTGAATTTGTAAATCCTTGTGCATTTCAAATAAAAAGCCAGATTACAAGTGGCACGCTAATTAACGCTCCTGTTTAAGTGTTAATTGCGCTAGAAGTAAGATTTTTGCACTCGTTGGGTTGCGCTCGTATTATGAGTTGAAAGATAATTGTTTTCGCTAAGATGCTAACCAGACAAGCGCAAATAGCCGAACTTACAGTATTGCGTGCGCGATCACTTCCCCCATAGAAGTCAATGAAGAATTGTTTTTTGAAAAAAACACATTCTACTTGCGCGCAAACCCAGTCGCATATTCTCATGTGTGCTAACCCCACATGAAAATATAAATATTTCTAATTCAAATGTTCTTCACATAGAAGAATATGTTATATTTATTCATAAATAAATATTTATACATATATCTGATGTTTTTTTGGTACATATCTATATCTATATGTCTATATGACTATATATAGGTATAGATATAGGCCTAGATTACGAGTGGAGCACAATATTGTGCTTTCACAAACTCTATATTTGTGTTCCCCTCATTAATTATCAACAGAGTAAGCAGCATAGGGGCCAATTTATCACGCCCCAAATGGGGCCGTATACACCTGTTTCTGCGCGAGCCTTCAGGCTCACCAGAAACAGGAGTTAAGAAGCAGCGGTCTTAAGACTGCTGCTCCTTAACTCCTCTGTCACCTCTGAGGCAGCGGACAGCAATCAGCCCGAAATCACTAGAAATGCTTGTGCAATGATAAATGCCGACAGCTACAGCGGATCATGTCAGCTGCACTTTGATAAATCGGCCCCATAGTCTCTTTTTAATGCTGCTTACTCTGTTGATCTGATTTAACAGGCAACCACCTTGCCATGTATCAATATTATAAAATCAGTGGATATAGGAGGCGCTATAGAGCCGTAGGATATATAGATATAAATAAATGTAAAATTCAAAAAATTAAAAATCCAAAAATCCCAATGACCCTTAAGGGATACGTTAAAATACTATTTATGTGCAAAATCTGTGATAAAAAAATCGGTGATAATTAAAAATAAAGGAAAATATCTACGTATATATATATATATATATAAAAACAATTTATCCAAGTGAAAAATCAAAGTGAAATAAATGCAGTATCAAAGTGCAATCAATGATCAAGTGACAATAATTAGTAAAACACAGATGTGATATTAAATAAGTCAATGCATAAAAGGTTGACACAAACAATCCATATAACAATCAATCATACATAAAATAAAGTAATACCGGTTAAACATACACACTATACATAACCCCTCAGATTCCCCAAATCAAATGGGGCTGGCGGAGAACACCTATAATGACTGTGTTCTAATCTTGGTGTTAGTAGTTCAAGGGGATCCCCCAAAGAAGATGGTCCAGGAATGACAATGTACTTCTAATTATTGTAAATCCAAAGATATAAATGTTAATGTTTCTGAATGGTGCCGTTATATCCCCAGTCTTATTTGGTCACAAATAAAAGCCCACGATGGTATAGAGCTCCTTCCTTAATGTTCTCTTAGTTAAAGGCAATCAAGTATTTATAACTTAGCCGGGAGGCTCTCCTACCTTCTTACAAGTGTCTGCCAGCGATCTCCTTACCTGGCCCGACACTCCGGCTGCTCCTTTAGATGTCTGCTCAGCGAAAATCCCGTGAGTGACGTCACCCGGTTCCGGATCCTAGGTGACCACTTGCGCAAGTGTTTGTTTCCACGGGATGTCCTCTGTACGCCAGGGTACAGAGAGTTCACTTCAGCTTCGGTCCTCCAAATAATCAATATTACCTAAGGTAGAGTAGAAATAATAACAGCTCCCGCTATAGAAGGAGCTTAGCTGTAGACAGGAGCAGACTTAGATATTATTGTCCTAATATTTCTAGCTGCTGTCTTAATGGGAGTAGATCATTTTGACATTATTTATATAGTAATGCTCACGGGAGTAGATGTTCTAAATTTAATTACAAAGTTCTAGTAATTTTAAACAGTGTGTGTGTGTGTGAAGCGTTTGGCTGGTTATCACTTTTTCAATTACATAGTATAAATGCATGTGAGTATATGACTACTTCTTAAAGAAATGCCTGCACTTATTCATGATACATCATAGGGTAAGGCAATCTTTTTGTGCAAGCTTATTTTGCATTGTGGTAAAAGTATTTAGATATTATTGCGTAATATTCCCTAGCTAAGCAATCTCACTAATAAGCAAGTAAATATTTTATAACTGTCTTAGAACAAGATAATTTAAAAGTGCAGCAGCCCTAAAAATATTTAAGTTTAGGCACACACACACACACACACACATATATATATATATATATATATATATATATATATATATATAGGAACAAACAGAGGGGGCGCAACTACCGTCTCAGAGCTTCTTGTATATTTAGATATGAGTATCAAACATATATATCAGTATGGTGCAGACCCTTGTATAAATTTTGTATGGGTTAGAGAGAAAGAAATTACCGGGAATATAATCCTAGTGTAAAAGACAGGGAATTCAGCACTCTTTTAGGGGAAATAAGCTCAAAAAGACCAATAAGTATCAAAAAAGAGAAATTTTATTTAATTGTGGAAAGGAAGCTCCTCCCACCGAGCGAACACCACCACCCAAGAAATAAGCTACAACACACTGTATTTCATATATAGCAGTATACTAAATGTTGAAATAAACAAATACAGATTCTCTAGGTAAATGCTAGAGTGATTATTCAAACCTGACCGGTCAGGGATACACATAAATGCCTATACATAACATATCAAAGGCAGTCAATAGACACAGTATGGAGTACCTATAATAAGCCTCTACACCCTGCTGCACTCAGAACCCCTACTAGAGAGGTATAACCTGGGCAGGTATAAATAGTGGGATCCAAGAGGCCTAGAATGGTACAATATACAGGGGCAGGACACAAAAGTATGATATAGTCACAGTAAACACAATTGCATATATATATATATATATATATATATATATCTCTTCTCCAGGGATAGCCTCAACTTAGACTCACTACACCCAACTGCTCTCAGTACTCCAAACAAGGAGAATGTGATACTGGGCAGTATAAAAATAATCTATATACAGGTATCTAAGTGGTCTATAGGTATGGCTCCCTGGATATACACAATAATAACAGTGTTACTTAGTAGCTTATTGCATATTTTCAAGAAAGCAACATTTATCCTACGATAGTATGTGTCATTACACTGTTAGTTCAGTCACACATGCAAAGCCAGCAATAGGAAAGTTATGGCAGATAGAGACGTTTTAGTTATGTAACCAGATGATGTTGAAAAACACACAAAATGACATTTCCTCAGTGTCTCTGGGATGTCATAAAGCAGTCCTGAAAACACCACATACAGAGGAGGTATTAGTAAGCATAGTTGTGATGAAGCAAGTTAGAATATCATCATTGCACAGCCAGCGTTATTTTAAACCAGCAATACTCATTTCCTCAAAAGTGGTTTTGTCGTCATTGTATAGCCAAAGTTACATTACAACCGCAATGCTTTAAATCTTCAAATCATGCCTTAACTCTTTTGCATCTTATATATTTTTCCAAAGTTTCAGGCAAGGTGAGACAGGAATATCAATGTTAAGTGTGATGGTATCAAAGTCCATATGATGAACTACGAATAAAGTACATACGACCTTGTTTCCTTATTCAGACGTTGGTGGTCATAATAGAACAGAATGCGTCCTCTTTTCCTTTTTAAGCTCCAACCTTTGTTTGCTGTGTCAAGCTTGCAGCCGCAGATATCTCCATGCATGCAGCCAGTGAACTATGTTGACAGCGTGCACCACGTACACCAGTCGGCTTAGCCAATGCTGACGCGCATTTCACCCGCAGGGCTGATAGACAGACCGGGCTTCGTCAGGGCAGTATGCAACTGGGATCATTCAATCCCCTTTTTATACATTCCAAAATAGCGGCTCTGTTGTAAGGTGAAAGTTTGCTACATTTTATAAAAAAACACAAGAGTGACAGAATATTTACACTAATATTGTGATATTTAAATTTTCATTAAGAATTACTAACTCTACGCACAAACTATGTGGTATACATACGAGTGGTATCCCTGAAAATGGGAAAATAAAACCAATATATGGAATACCAATCATATATAAACACAGTGGGCTTATAAAGTCTCTCATGTATGCCTTTCTGATTCTAGTGGTTCTTTAAATTATTAAAGAAACCATCTTAAAGAAAGCAGGCCATGCCCAATTTATCATTTAGACCCTCAGGTAGCTGGGTCTCCAAAATGGAAATCCACCTGCATTCTTTTTGTAGGAGGACTTTGTCGTTGTCACCTCCTCTACCGTTTATGATTCCCCTATCTATGCCAATAAATCTAAGAGAATCAGGATTAGAATCATGAATCAGCTCATAATGTCTAGTGACATTACTTTTCTGATTTTTATTTTTAGCATCATCATGATGTTCTGTTATTCGATCCTTGATAGCTCTTCTCATTTTTCCCACGTAAAGACGTGGGCAACTACAAAAGAGTAAA